>NC_037669.1:126796764-126882039 GCF_003255815.1 Theropithecus gelada
TTCATATCCTTTGCCCACTTTTTGATGGGGTTGTTTGTTTTTTTCTTGTAAATTTGTTTGAGTTCTTTGTAGGTTCTGGATATTAGCCCTTTGTCAGATGAGTAGATTGCAAAAATTTTCTCCCATTCTGTAGGTTGCCTCTTCACTCTGATGGTAGTTTCTTTTGCTGTGCAGAAGCTCTTAAGTTTAATTAGATCCCATTTGTCATTTTTGGCTTTTGCTGCTGTTGCTTTTGGTGTTTTAGACATGAAGTCTTTGCCCATGCCTATGTCCTGAATGGTACTACCTAGGTTTTCCTCTAGGATTTTTATGGTATTAGGTCTAACATTTAAGTCTCTAATCCATCTTGAATTAATTTTCGTATAAGGAGTAAGGAAAGGATCCAGTTTCAGCTTTCTACTTATGGCTAGCCAAGTTTCCCAGCACCATTTATTAAATAGGGAATCCTTTTCCCATTTCTTGTTTCTCTCAGGTTTGTCAAAGATCAGATGGCTGTAGATGTATGGTATTATTCCTGAGTAGTTTGTTCTGTTCCATTGGTCTATATCTCTGTTTTGGTACCAGTACTATGCTGTTTTGGTTACTGTAGCCTTGTAGTATAGTTTGAAGTCAGGTAGTGTGATGCCTCCAGCTTTGTTCTTTTGACTTAGGATTGTCTTGGAGATGCGGGCTCTTTTTTGGTTCCATATGAACTTTAAAGCAGTTTTTTCCAATTCTGTGAAGAAACTCATTGATAGCTTGATGGGGATGGCATTGAATCTATAAATAACATTAGGCAGTATGGCCATTTTCACGATATTGATTCTTCCTATCCATGAGCATGGTATGGTCTTCCATTTGTTTGTGTCCTCTTTTATTTCACTGAGCAGTGGTTTGTAGTTCTCCTTGAAGAGGTCCTTTACATCCCTTGTAAGTTGGATTCCTAGGTATTTTATTCTCTTTGAAGCAATTGTGAATGGAAGTTCATTCCTGATTTGGCTCTGTGTTTGTCTGTTACTGGTGTATAAGAATGCTTGTGATTTTTGCACATTAATTTTGTATCCTGAGACTTTGCTGAAGTTGCTTATCAGCTTAAGGAGATTTTAGGCTGAGACGATGGGGTTTTCTAAATATACAATCATGTCATCTGCAAACAGGGACAATTTGACTTCTTCTTTTCCTAACTGAATACCCTTGATTTCTTTCTCTTGCCTGATTGCCCTAGCCAGAACTTCCAACACTATGTTGAATAGGAGTGGTGAGAGAGGGCATGCCTGTCTTGTGCCAGTTTTCAAAGGGAATTTTTCCAGTTTTTGCCCATTCAGTATGATATTGGCTGTGGGTTTGTCATGAATAGCTCTTATTATTTTGAGGTACGTTCCATCAATACCGAATTTATTGAGCGTTTTTAGCATGAAGGGCTGTTGAATTTTGTCAAAAGCCTTTTCTGCATCTATTGAGATAATTATGTGGTTTTTGTCTTTGGTTCTGTTTATATACTGGATTATATTTATTGATTTGCGAATGTTGAACCAGCCTTGCATCCCAGGGATGAAGCCCACTTGATCATGGTGGATAAGCTTTTTGATGTGCTGCTGAATCCATTTTGCCAGTATTTTATTGAGGATTTTTGCATTGATGTTCATCAGGGATATTGGTCTAAAATTCTCTTTTTTTGTTGTGTCTCTGCCAGGCTTTGGTATCAGGATGATGCTGGCCTCATAAAATGAGTTAGGGAGGATTCCCTCTTTCTATTGATTGGAATAGTTTCAGAAGGAATGGTACCAGCTCCTCCTTGTACCTCTGGTAGAATTCAGCTGTGAATCCATCTGGTCCTGGACTTTTTTTGGTTGGTAGGCTATTAATTATTGCCTCAATTTCAGAGCCTGCTATTGGTCTATTCAGGGATTCAACTTCTTCCTGGTTTAGTCTTGGAAGAGTGTAAGTGTCCAGGAAATTATCCATTTCTTCTAGATTTTCCAGTTTATTTGCGTAGAGGTGTTTATAGTATTCTCTGATGGTAGTTTGTATTTCTGTGGGGTCGGTGGTGATATCCTCTTTATCATTTTTTATTGCATCTATCTGATTCTTCTCTCTTTTCTTCTGTATTAGTCTTGCTAGCGGTCTGTCAATTTTGTTGATCTTTTCAAAAAACCAACTCCTGGATTCATTGATTTTTTGGAGGGTTTTTTGTGTCTCTATCTCCTTCAGTTCTGCTCTGATCTTAGTTATTTCTTGCCTTCTGCTAGCTTTCGAATATGTTTGCTCTTGCTTCTCTAGTTCTTTTAATTGTGATGTTAGAGTGTCAATTTTAGATCTTTCCTGCTTTCTCTTGTGGGCATTTAGTGCTATAAATTTCCCTCTACACACTGCTTTAAATGTGTCCCAGAGATTCTGGTATGTTGTATCTTTGTTCTCATTGGTTTCAAAGAACATCTTTCTTTCTGCCTTCATTTCGTTATGTACCCAGTAGTCATTCAGGAGCAGGTTGTTCAGTTTCCATGTAGTTGAGCGGTTTTGATTGAGTGTCTTAGTCCTGAGTTCTAGTTTGATTGCACTGTGGTCTGAGAGACAGTTTGTTATAATTTCTGTTCTTGTACATTTGCTGTGGAGTGCTCTACTTCCAATTATGTGTTCAATTTTGGAATAAGTGTGATGTGGTGCTGAGAAGAATGTATATTCTGTTGATTTGGGGTGGAGAGTTCTATAGATGTCTATTAGGTCTGCTTGCTGCAGAGGTGAGTTCAATTCCTGGATATCCTTGTTAACTTTCTGTCTCGTTGATCTGTCTAATGTTGACAGTGGAGTGTTGAAGTCTCCCATTATTATTGTATGGGAGTCTAAGTCTCTTTGTAAGTCTCTAAGGACTTGCTTTATGAATCTGGGTGCTCCTGTATTGGGTGCATATATATTTAGGATAGTTAGCTTTTCCTGTTGAATTGATCCCTTTACCATTATGTAATGGCCTTCTTTGTCTCTTTTGATCTTTGATGGTTTAAAGTCTATTTTATCAGAGACTAGTATTGCAACCCCTGCTTTTTTTTGTTCCCCATTTGCTTGGTAAATCTTCCTCCATCCCTTTATTTTGAGCCTATGTATGTCTCTGCATGTGACATGGGTCTCCTGAATACAGCAGACTGATGGGTCTTGACTCTTTATCCAGTTTGCCAGTCTGTGTCTTTTCATTGGAGCATTTAGTCCATTTACATTTAAGGTTAAGATTGTTATGTGTGAACTTGATCCTGCCATTATGATATTAACTGGTTATTTTGCTCATTAGTAGATGCAGTTTCTTCCTAGCCTCGATAGTCTTTACATTTTGGCATGTTTTTGCAATGGCTGGTACCGGTTGTTCCTTTCCATGTTTAGTGCTTCCTTCAGGGTCTCTTGTAAGGCAGGCCTGGTGGTGACAAAATCTCTAAGCATTTGCTTATCTGTAAAGGATTTTATTTCTCCTTCACTTATGAAACTTAGTTTGGCTGGATATGAAATTCTGGGTTTAAAATTCTTTTCTTTAAGAATGTTGAATATTGGCCCCCACTCTCTTCTGGCTTGTAGAGTTTCTGCCGAGAGATGTGCTGTTAGTCTGATGGGCTTCCCTTTGTGAGTAACCCGACCTTTCTCTCTGGCTGCCCTTAAGATTTTTTCCTTCATTTTAACTTTGGTGAATCTGGCAATTATGTGTCTTGGAGTTGCTCTTCTCGAGGAGTATCTTTGTGGTGTTCTCTGTATTTCCTGGATTTGAATGTTGGCCTGCCCTGCTAGGTTGGGGAAGTTCTCCTGGATGATATCCTGAAGAGTGTTTTCCAACTTGGTTCCATTTTCCCCCTCACTTTCAGGCACCCCAATCAGACGTAGATTTGGTCTTTTTACATAATCCCATACTTCTTGCAGGCTTTGTTCATTTCTTTTTCTTCTTTTTTCTTTTGGTTTCTCTTCTCGCTTCATTTCGTTCATTTGATCCTCAATCACTGATACTCTTTCTTCCAGTTGATCGAGTCAGTTACTGAAACTTGTGCATTTGTCACGTATTTCTCATGTCATGGTTTTCACCTCTTTCATTTCGTTTATGACCTTCTCTGCATTAATTACTCTAGCCATCCATTCTTCCACATTTTTTTCAAGATTTTTAGTTTCTTTGCGCTGGGTACGTAATTCCTCCTTTAGCTCTGAGAAGTTTGATGGACTGAAGCCTTCTTCTCTCATCTCGTGAAAGTCATTCTCCGTCAAGCTTTGATCCGTTGCTGGCGATGAGCTGCACTCCTTTGCCGGGGGAGATGCACTCTTATTTTTTGAATTTCCAGCTTTTCTGCCCTGCTTTTTCCCCATCTTTATGGTTTTATCTGCCTCTGGTCTTTGATGATGGTGACGTACTGATGGGGTTTTGGTGTAGGTGTCCTTCCTGTTTGATAGTTTTCCTTCTAACAGTCAGGACCCTCAGCTGTAGGTCTGTTGGAGATTGCTTGAGGTCCACTCCAGACCCTGTTTTCCTGGGTGTCAGCAGCAGGGGCTGCAGAAGATAGAATATTTCTGAACAGCGAGTGTACCTGTCTGATTCTTGCTTTGGAGGCTTCCTCTCAGGGGTGTACTCCACCCTGTGAGGTGTGGGGTGTCAGACTGCCCCTAGTGGGGGATGTCTCCCAGTTAGGCTACTCAGGGGTCAGGGACCCACTTGAGCAGGCAGTCTGTCCCTTCTCAGATCTCAGCCTCCGTGTTGGAAGATCCACTGCTCTCTTCAAAGCTGTCAGACAGAGTTGTTTGCGTCTGCAGAGGTTTCTGCTGTTTTTGTTGTTGTTTATCTGTGCCCTGTCCCCAGAGGTGGAGTCTACAGAGACAGGCAGGTTTCCTTGAGCTGCTGTGAGCTCCACCCAGTTCGAGCTTCCCAGCAGCTTTGTTTACCTACTTAAGCCTCAGCAATGGTGGGCGCCCCTCCCCCAGCCTGGCTGCTGCCTTGCTGTGATATCGCAGACTGCTCTGCTAGCAATGAGGGAGGCTCCGTGGGCGTTGGACCCTCCCGGCCAGGTGTGGGATATAATCTCCTGGTGTGCCTGTTTGCTTAAAGCGCAGTATTGGGGTGGGAGTTACCCGATTTTCCAGGTGTTGTGTGTCTCAGTTCACCTGGCTAGGAAAAGGGATTCCCTTTCCCCTCTCACTTCCCAGGTGAGGTGATGCCTTGCCCTGCTTCAGCTCTGGCTGGTCGGGCTGCAGCAGCTGACCAGCACTGATTGTCCGGCACTCCCTAGTGAGATGAACCCAGTAAGTACCTCAGTTGAAAATGCAGAAATCACCGGTCTTCTGTGTTGCTCGTGCTGGGAGTTGGACACTGGAGCTGTTCCTATTCGGCCATCTTGCTCCGCCTCCTGTTTTTGTTTTTCTTGAGAGACTTTATTGACTTCATAAAGTCAACCAAATTTAAACTTGTCTGGTTTTATCTGAAAATGTAACATTCCAGTTAAAGCCTTGGTACTATAACTAGATTTTTCAAATTTGTTCCGTTACAAGGGTGAAAGATTGTTGTTAAACTTATGCACATAACTATATATTGTCATACAATTTAGAATACTAATGAGTAGTTTTCAAATTCTGGAGGAATCAGGTAGGGAAAAAATAATTGTTGAAATTTTGTTCACCATGATATACATTTCAAAATTTTTGTAAGCCATAGATAGCTTAAGAAAAATAAACAATAAGGTTCCTTAAATCTGGAAAACAAAACATTAAATAACCAGCAATGTTTCAAACAAAAACTCACAAAAACATTTATACCCCCCACTTCATTCAGTCCCATGTAATCACTTCTTGTTCCACTTAATCTGATAAATAGTTTCAAAAACTCATCAGTTTCTTCATTAGAGTTCTGGAAATTCTTACTTAGTCCAATGGTATGATTTAAAGTTATTGGAAACCTGCATTCTAGGTAAATTGTCAGAATCTTTTTCTTATCTCATTGAAAAAAAGAAGCAATTTGGGAATGTAACTGATTGCAAACACTTTCATAAAATAATTCGAGTAAAACAATAATTGGCTATGGATGACAGAAGACTTAAAATAGTCACGGGTAAGATCTGATGAGAGTATATTATAATAATGATGCAACTGACAATGAAATGTTATTATTTCTGTGGCATACAACATTTTGAGATAACCGAAATTATTACCAATAACATTATACAAGGCCATATACATTTGTGGAAATTTTATCCTTTTTTTGAAATAATCATATCAATAACAAATATAACTTAAAAAAAGTTTAACATCACTTAATATTTGACAATGACTCCTATGTAGGACATATCAAATAAACCTAATCAGTTTAAAATCCCTCTTTTATAAAGAGAGACAATAAATTATTTTCAGATGTTTCAGAGGCCCATCTGAAAAGTCTAAAAATTAGTGCAAGATAAAAAAGGCTTAATTTATAGTTTGATTTTGGGAAGTTGTCAAAAATGTCAAAGGTTTAAAACACTTGAGTAAATGGGATTACAGGTCACTCTGAAATAATACCAAAGTAACAAAAGTTATTAAAAGCAAATATAAAAAGTTAGTTACATATAGACATAGCTTTTTAAATATTGAGAAGACTCACTTTTCTTAAGTAATCAAAGACCTAATGAGGATAATGTAAAGCACAGAAAGTTATCTTAATGAAAAAAAATATTTGTTTCTGAGGCTGATTACTTACGAGGCTGAAAAACAAAATTTTTATAATTTCTTAATTAAGAACAGACCACCAACACAAACAAGAAACCCAAACAAAAAAAATCTTTTTCATTTTGAGAAAAGAAAACAAATTTTAGTTTTGCATCAGTATACTATTAATACTAGGACTATTAAAAAATAAATACATGCATCAAATCTTAGCCAGCTCTGACTGCACAAGATAAGATTTTTTTTCAAAAACGTTTTTCTAGAAACCTTTCTTTGTTCCTCTTTCTTTTTTTCTGTACATTTTCTCTTTTTTTATTGTGGAATAACCAGTTATTCTACTTTAATACTGTAATGGTTAATAATGAGTGTCAACTTGATTGGACTGGAACATACAAAGTATTGAGCCTGGGTGTGCCTGTGAGGGTATTGCCAAAGGAGATTAACATTTGAGTCAGTGGACTTGGAAAGGCAGACCCCCCACCCTCAATCTGGGTAGGCACAATCTAATCAGTTGCCAGTGCAGTCAGATTAAAAGCAAGCAGAAGAACGTGGAAAGATTAGACTGGTTTATTCTTCTGGCCTATACCTTTCTCCCATGCTGGATGCTTCCTGCCCTTGAACATTGGACTCCAACTGCTTCAGCTTTGGGACTCGAACTGGCTTCCTTGCTCCTCAGCTTGCGTCTCTTGTGATTGTGTGAGTCAATACTCCCTTTTAATAAACTCCCCTTTATAAATACATCTATCCTATTAGTTCTGTCCCTCTAGAGAACCCTGACTAATACAAATACAGAATTATTCCTTTTTCTCTTAACCACAACAAATCATCATGACTTATAACTTATCTTGTCAAAAATGTATTTCATTTTTTCTTACACATTTAGCATATATAATTGTCTCCTTTATAATTTGCAGTGGTTTTAATTCTATTTGTTAATTATAATTTTTAACCTTTAGTAACCTTAATTTCTAGTGAAAACTGAAAAGTAAGAAACTGTGACGTATTATACCAACATTGTATAGATGAACACAATTTCATAATTTGTAGAAACACATCCTTCTTCGTCGTATATTTTTTCATGTTTATTAACTAACAGACTCAAAGTATTTTATTTTTCTGTGCAATTTAAGAGCGCAAAAGTAGATAAATTCAGGTTCAGCAGTTAATGTTTCAGTACCACATAGATCTGAAGTGACCCAGACATTTAATTATTACCTATTACTTCATTTAACTTTGCATAATATTAGAATTACACTTACCAAGAAGATTTTTTAAGTACTTATAAACATAATGGTATGTGAGAAGTTTATTTATACACATTTTTCCAAGTTATATCCTATTTAACACCCTTGTTCTTAACAATTATGATTGAACTCCTCATCAAAATTCCATTAGACAATAGTCAAAGCTAACAGCTATCTTGTTTTTTCTAGTTGACAAGTCAAGCAAGTATCACAAATATCACAGAAGCAAAGGAAATTAAACGTGGTTTTCCCTTTCCCTCCCTCCCTTTTTTTAACTTCTATTCAATCAGTCAATTCATTTTTATTGCATATTTTGCTCTTAGTTTGTAATTATAGTTTTGTAACCTTAAACATCTGGTAGAGATAGCATAGAAATGTTTGACTAGTAAACCTGGGTAGAAAAAATATGTGTATAATGACAATTATTCATACATTCTTGTTTTTATTTTACCAGTACTATTTAAACTAGTTTTATCTATCAAAGCTTATTTCATATTAGGTCAAGTTGAAAAAAAAAAAAAAGAAAAAGACTTGGGTTTGTCTCTATACGTCTGAAAGTTTTAGGAACACATAATATACATAAGCCCTCATTTATCTCTAAGCAAATTTGAGTAGAACTCATTTATGAGATTCTATAAATTAGTAATATCATCAAGAGGTAGAGAAAACCACACACAGAAATAACCTACAAAAATAAATACAAAAACATATACAAATGTACAGACAGATACACATATCATAGTTTCCATTCTAAAATGTTGGTCGTGAGTCAGTAAAACATGGAAATATAAGCTCACTGGCTAATCTCAACTTACATTTTTATTAAATTGCGTTTCTGACAAAAATGGGACAACTTAAGGTTACTGCTTACATGGAAAAAAAAATTTTACTATTTCTGGAAAAGACTTTTAAAGTTTTTCATTTGCCCAATTTCCAAATTTTGTGTGTGTGTGTGTGTGTGTGTGTGTGTGTGAGAGAGAGTAATCTCTTGAAATTTTTAATTCCCAAAAGATAACTACCACATTGTAAAAGAGACAGGATAGAAAACTAACATATCAGATGAACACAGAAAGAATCCACATTTCTCTATGAGGGAGTTTCAGAGGATATTTGCCTATTAACAGAGGTCAATCTTCCAGAGGTGGTGGGCTAGCTTTTAGGCAAATGACTAAGAAGAAATCTAGCAGCTGTTTTCCTCCAAAGCCCTTCTAAATGGACAGAATACTCATTTCCAGATAGTCTTATTTTATTTTTATCTTCAAGTGGTTACTTTAGGGGGAGCTTGAGATCCTTGAAAACCAGGAACTCAAGGGACTGAGAGGCTGGAGTGAAAAAATGTCTGTCAGATGTGGACAGAGAGATGGAGGAGGTAACAGCTTGAAGGGGGAAGTAGTGGATTGAAAAGGGATACATCAAGGATTGAAAAAGAAAGAAAAAGTGAAGGGAAAATCCAAAATGTCAAAAAGAAGAAGAAAAAAGCGGAAATAAACGGAAAGAAGAGGTCCTAGAGAAGCCAGTATGGGGAGATCTTACGTTTCTCAAAGAGACCAATGAATTTTCACATTATTATTGGCAACGAACATTCCAAGAAAAAAAAAAATAGGAAACTAATACGAGAAGGCAGAGCATATAGTTAGCAGGGATTTGAAAAGAGGATTTTAGTCCGCTGAGAAAAGTTCACAGGAAAGCAGAATCCAACAGAGACAACAGGTTTATACACTTACAAACCTGAGTAGAATACTACATATTCATAGTATTTAATGACAATTCTGAATTTCTGAATACATTTTTATATTATATATAATATAATCTTTTATATATGTTGTATACAGTGTAAATAGGATATATATGATATATACATAGCCCAAATCTGAATATCAGCTTTCAGTTAAATCAACTTCTGACCACAGAGCTCTTAAAAATAAGTTTCTCAAATATTTTATCAAGTTTCAGTCAGGACAAACAACAGATATTTCTAGAAGTATTGATCTCCTTTTTTCCTTTTTTTGGAGACAGAGTTTCACTCCAGGCTGGAGTGCAATGGTGCAATCTCAGGTCTCTGCACCCTCCGCCTCCCAGGTTCAAGCAATTCTCATGTCTCAGCCTCCTGAATAGCTGGGATTACAGGCACACACTAGCATGCCAGACTAATTTTTGCATTGTTAGTAGAGACAGGGTTTTGGCATGTTACCCAGTCTGGTCCCCAACTCCTGGCCTCAAGCGATCTGCCCACTGTGGCCTACAAAAGTACTGGGATTATGGGAATGAGCCACCACCCAGGGCCCTTCTTTTTCTTTTAAACTAACGGTACCTCTCAAGTGACTCAGAACCCAAACCAATAAGCCTTTAATAACTTATCCATGGACAAAAGAGATGTCCTTCCAATAGGATGCAAGGCAGGGTGTGGTGGCTCATACCTGTAATCCCAGAACTTTGCGGAGACAAGGTAGGAGGATCACTTGAGTCCAAGAGTTCAAGAACAGCCCCTGCAAGATAGCGAGGGACCATCTCTACTAAAAATAAAAATTAGCCAGGTATGGTGGTGCACGTTTGTGGTCCCAACTACTTGGGAGACTACTGATGTGGGAGGATCACTTGAGCCCAGGAGTTTCAGGCTACAGTGAGCCATGATTGTGTCATCGCACTCCAGCTTGGGTGACAGAGTGAAACCCACTCTCAAGCAAAAAAAAAGAAAAAAAAAATAGAAAACAGAAAACAAACTGGGTGCAGAAAATAGATGCAGCCCTCCCAAGATTTAAAACCACTTCCAAAGAAAGCAATAAGAAAGAAAAGATCTTTGTTGCCTGTAAAATGACATCTCTCATCTCCTATAAAACATAGAATGCCTCTGGTCACAGATTACTAGGGCGAATAACTAACCAAGCAAGAAAGGCTGAGATAACAAACTCTCTTGAGAGCTGGTACTGCCAAACAAAGAAAATTCTTGGACTCCCAGCCTATTCTACTGGCCGCCTGACACAAAACAATACTTGCACCCTCCAGCTGTGAGAAATCAGAAAGAATAATCTCACTGGTTGTAAAGCCAAGCTCACAGGACATAAAATTGGATGAACAGGAAAGAGATGAGCATCCCTGGGAGAGAAGAAATCAATAACTAATGGATCTTCTAAAACCAAATTTACACAAAAGTGACCTTTCAAACAAATGATTTTATCCTGCTACTCTGAATTTGGTAAGGAAGGGAAAGAAGAAATTTTCTGTCCAACTGGACACCACCATCAGAGATCAGGGAGGGCTGATCTGGGTAAAAATTCTTACCTTTCTGTCTGCTTTTTGTCAGTTGTCCCAGGATCTCATCTGTAGGCTGCAGAGTGAGTAGGTGTCTCAGCTTTAGGGGTTGGGTACCAGAAACTGTAGGGGATAAAAATAATAGCTTTTCCTCACCAATCACAAGGCTGATGGCTGAAGCCCCCATAAAAAAAGCTGATTAACAAGAGAAAAGCATACAAATTTATTTAATATGAATTTTACATGACATGGAAGCCATCAAAAATGATGACTCAAAAAATGGAGAAATACGTGTCTTTTTATGGACAGATGTGCAGAGATATGATATGATTGGAGGACAAAAGAGTACAATCTATTGTTAAAAAACTGACAAAGCCTGTTTTTTCAGATTCTTCTTAACATCACTGTGTGTCATTCCTTTCCTCCGGGTAAGGCAAGACACCTGCCACATTAAGGTTTTCAGGGAAGAAGGAAGGGAGAAGACCAGAGAGTGACCCTCCTAAGTTTTAGGGGTTGCTTCAGGAAAAAGAATGAAGAGAAGGTGAATGTGTCTTACTGCTTCCACTGTTTTCCCAAATGCCAAAGTACCATATTATGGGGTAGCATGTCCTGAATCCAATTACTAGCAGATAGTGGTCTTCTCCCTGCGTCCTTCCGCCATCTTTCATCTGTGTGTGTATGTGTCCAACTTTCCCCTTCTTATAAGTACATCATTCGTAGTGAATTAGGGCTTAGCCTAGTGATTTCATTTTAACTTAATTATCTCTTGAAATACTCTGTCTCAGGACAAAGGTACTAGGAGTTAGGATGGCAACATATGAATTTTGGAGAGATGCAATTCAACCTAAAATAGTTTCCATCATTTTCTACTTACTCCATGTACATTTCTATGGAATATTTTCTTCTTGAGTAAATAGACAGGGCTGGAAAAAAGATGAAACCTCACTCTTTTGATTAGCTTATTAATCAGTTGACTTTGTGTTAATAAAAATAAGAAAATTTTCTGAATGTATTTGACCTAATCAGGTGAGTTCTCTAAAAGAAGGTGTAGTATAAGACAAGATACTCTCCGGCTGGATGCAATAAGAAGCAAACTGCTGTGTAACAGAGCCTATTGAGAGGGTTGCATGGCAGGATATTGGAGCTGAGAGAGGTTTTTAGGTGACAGCCAACAAGAAAACTAGACCTCAGTCACAGAGCCACAAGAAGAAACATTCTGCTAACAACCATGTGAGCTTGAAAGAAGACAGGAGCCTCAGATGAGATCAAAGCCCTACTGAAATCTTGCTTTCACCTTGGTGAGAGCCAACTAATATGTATTCAAATCATGTCTCACAAAAAACGTGAGATAGTAAGTTTATGTTGACTTGAGATGTGAAATTTATGGTAATTTATTTTAAAGCAATCAAAAGCTAATTAATGATCTGAAATGAAACACATTCTATATGCACATATTTTTCTTCATAATTGATGCATTATCTATCAATAATAGATATTTTAATGATTAGATAGCATTGTTACAAATGTGCCATCTCGGTCTCAGACACTTGAGAATCAAGCAATACATTAAATATTTTTATCTCAAATTTTATTTTCAAAAAGAAAAATATATTGCGTATTTGTGTTAACTTAAAACTACACAATAAAATGCTCAAGAGTTCTATATTTAACACTTTGGCCTTTATTCCACTCAATTTTTTATCAGATGTTATAAAACCAAAGAAAAAAGAAGCATGTATGGAGAAAGCATATAGAAGTATATATAAAGGAAAATATAGAGATGTTAATTAACATTATAGTGGTATTCACATATACATTAAAATAACTAAGAATTAAGACTTAAAGATTCATGAGGCCAGTTAAAGTAAGACAGAAGGATGTGATTCATCATGTTACATATAAATTATTTTTAAAGCATGACGCGAGAATTAAATGAATAATAATATGAAGTAAATATCAAATTGAAAACAATTTTTGGACATTTTTGGCCACTGTGTCTCAGAAAGTAGAAACAATATAGAATCTTTCCTTCTAGTTAAGTAATTGAATACATGGACCACATAAGCTTCAAGAGAAAAACAATATTCTCCAGTGTGTTTCTTTAAGAAATAATTAGATAAAATATGAAATTGCCTCACCTATTCTCAGAGAACAGCTCTATGATACATATATGTTGAGTTGACTGAGCTGAACACCATATGGAGGACTTACTATTTATTTATTAATGCTTTTTTTTTTTTTTTTTTCCTTTGAGACCCTATGGTGAGTACAGCTTAAGTCCCTGACACGGAAAGGTGTTGAAAAAGCCACTCACCCCACATTTGCCTTTTGTCCTAACAAGAGAGTTCATCTGTACATTGAGGCACAGAGACATTTTATAGCTCCTTATTTAATGACTCAAAGCTCTCACTAACCAGAACAATGAGGTCCTATTATTACAACATATTAACATATCTTCATCTTCCAAAAGTTCTGCATAATTATATTTCTACAAAATTGCGTATACAATTTGAACTTCATTCCTAAATTGATTTTTTGGGGGGAACAGGTGTTATTTTTTTCTAAAGCAGTGTTACATATTTTTTATTTCATCTTTAACTTTATTGCCTGCAGTTCAGAGATTATTGGTGATAACTATGCAGATCATTATAAAGTTTCACAATTTAATATAATTTTGAAAGAGCATTGCATTGAGATTATGAATTTTTAGCATTATCTTAAATATAATAATGAACATATATGAAAGGATGATGTACAATTACATATTTGATATTTCAACTTATCAATTCATTTTCAAGTCCTAAATTTTCCTTAATAATTTTTGGTCAGAGACATAAATATGCATTATATTTTTCTATATTAATTGTATTTTTTTCTATTTTATTGGTTTTAATGAATACTATGCAAATTACAGTACTTTGTTGTATTAACTACCTTTTGTGTCCTCTTTTACAACCCTTGATTTCATGTGTTTTTGCCCTAAATACAGCATTATCTCAAGGAAAGACTCTTATAATCAAACTGTAAAATATTTGCTTTTACATTTCACATGTCAGAGTTTAAATAAATAAATATGTCGTGAGAAAATGTGTGAAAGCTGGGAGTTCTTCTCTCCTGATAATAGAAGATGAAGATTCTCTTAGCTGGGAGAGTGAAAAGAATTAATTAGAAATCAAGAGTTATACTCTCTTGAACTTCTATGTATCTTAAAGAAGAGACTTTTAAATTTAAATTTTATCGTAGCAGAGGAGAAGATACATATTGAAAACAAAAGTGTGTTTGAAGGATCCAAGAGAAGAGGGCCAATGTATTGCTGTTACGAAGGAGGAACTAAAGTGTATAGCATACAAGCAGTAGTTGAGGACATGGCTCCACTTGTTATTTGGGCAGAAATTCTTGGCCCCATATTCCCTCGCCAAGTTTTCCTAGGTTCACTTTGACTGAGAAGCAACCAAATGACTCTCATAAGGTCAGGAGAGATATAGAAGTAGCCAATGGAAAGGGATAGGCCTAAGAGAGCTTCATGTATGGTTTAAAAGAGAAGCTGCAATGATCTACTAATAGAGACTTTCTGAAAGCATAAATGTATTAGAAAAATCAGCACACACAGGTTAAAAACAACTCTGGTAAGTGGGCTGGATGCCTGGATTGACTGAGGAAACTTGAAAAGACTTCACTAAAATTGACAGATTAGGTTTCTGGTATCAGGGGAGTGAATCTCAAAATAGGAATTAAATTCAGACATAAACAAACCGATTATATATATATGTATATATAGCCTTTCTTAAACTCAGAGAGACAAATATATATCTATATATACTTTTACATGTATATTCACTTATATAAATGCAACTATTTTTCATTTTTCAATTACCAAAAAGGAGATATGTATGTTAGTTGATCTATGTGTCTACATAAATATGTAAATAAACACATAAATTATGCTCCAGTCATTTTGAGATCTAAGATTACAATAAATGATACCATATAATTTATTTTTAATACAAAATGCATTTTAATAGAAAAATTTAATAAATTGACAGAAATTTGCATGGCTAATTCATCAGATGTTACTTGTCTCATAGTGTCTAGAATATCTATTTTTTTACTCCTTTTGATTTTTATTAGTTTATCTATGTCTCTATAGATCATAATTTATTTGAATATATTTTTAAATATTTCTCATCATAAATTCCATATACATATTTTGCTATTCTTAAAGTTGCTAAAATATTATTATTCATTTTCTATTTTAATCATCAGTGATAACATTTTATCTTTTGAGCAATTTCTTATATATGATATAAAATGAGAAAATAATTTTATTTTTCTTCACAATGTCTTTCTACAGTTTATTTCTACAATCTGAAATTTTTAGATGCTTACTGTTTTGAATATTTAATTTTAGTGTTAATTATTTTTCCTTTACTGCCTTTTTTCAAAATTTCATTTGATGTGTTTCTAACAATTAACAGCAATTATATTATTTTGTATGTTGTTTTGCTTTATTTGCTTATCGTCAGCCTTTTATATATTGCACAGGGAAGGTGAGATGTACATTGACTGTTTTGTTCTTTGGAAATACAGATAATAATATATTGTTACTGTTTTGGATCACTTTTTTGTTTGTTTTGGGGTTTTGTTTTTTGTTTTTACAAGCTGGTTGTATGCAAGTCTCTTCCTTTATTATTAAAATTTATACTTACCAGATTTTCACTGTGTGTATTTTTCTTCTAAGAAATTTTACCTAATAACTGATTAGCTTTTTGAATGTAGTTATATTTCCTTCAGCTTAAAGAAATAATTATCTAGCATTTGAAAGAATTTTGCTAGCTGCTCTTATAATTTGCTGATTAAATTTAAGTTATATCTAAACTTTATTAACTATTTTATTCATTGAAGTTTGTCTTTCATTCCTTGTTTACTTACAATAGTAACACACGGATATAATCTTGATAATCATTATTAAGTAGTACAGATAAAATAAATGTTACTCCTTGATTAGTCTCAATTTTCAAACCATTCTCCTCTACAGAAGGTGTTTTTTTTATAGTAAGAACTTAAGATATCTAGTTCTTTTTTCTATATATTTATAATTACACATGGGCATATTCACATGTACACACACACACACACACACACACACACACACACACACGGGAGTTTTGATTTGTCAGTTTTTCCCATAAATGAGATAAAGCAATAAAATGTCCGTCTTCCTTTTGCCAGTTAACATGTCTTTAAATTTTTTTATGTGATTTTACAAGGTTTTACACATTTTTTAAAGTATTGACTTATACTTTCTGGTGTGGATATAAAACAGCTCAATATTGGTAAGCATTCAGTTACCTTTATTTTTTTACTTTATAAATGATTATGCAAAGCATATCTTTTGACTAGGTTTGTTTTTCATCTCCAGGCATCTGTCTTGTTCACAAGTATTATCTCAACATGCAACGCAGCGACCAACGACAGTAAGTGCAACAGAGTGTATGTAAATTATCAAAACCTTTGGAGTAGTTATAAGCAATAACAAAACGTTTATATGAATTTGACACTTGCTATGTACAAACTATTAACCAGGCCTGGAATGGTAGCTGGTGCCTGTAATCCCAGCTACTTGGGAGGCTGAGGCAGGAGGATCGTTTGCGCCTAGAAGTTTCAGGCCACAGTAAGCTATGATCACACCACTGCACTCCAAACTGGGTGACAGAGTGAGGATCCATTAAAAAAAAAAAAAAAATCAATGGTGCTACAGAGATTCCAATGGAAAGCACCCTAAGATCGTTGAATGATGTAGTTGTTTTCTGTTTGACAATAACATGATAGAAATGGATACTATGTAATCATGTTTTTAAAAACAACTTGAGTTCTTGAAGCACATAATTTTTCTTCAAAATAGAGGAAAACAATTCATTTTTTGAAGTTTCATGTGTGAACCAGAATCTTTTAGCTTAAAAAAAAAAATCTAGGGTCATTTTCACATTGGCTAAAGATAAGCAGAAATTGATGAAGGGGTCAATTTTCAATAATGACAAATTATAATATAAATATTCACCATGGAAGATGGTCAAAAGGCAGAAAATATTTAAGATAAATATAATGCAGATGCTAACCGAGGAAAAAGTCATTTCCCGTTGACAGTTTTCAAGTTTTTATTTCCTAGTTTTTCCAGTTAGTGCTCTAAAATGAGTGGTTTAAGCATTTTGACAAGGAAACGTAAATTAGCTATGAACTACTGTTGGCTCTCTGGAATGACACATTTGACCCTGGGCTATGACTAATTGGGACATATACTCATGGGCTCCAGGCAGCAGACATCTTGGCAGAGGCTCTGGAAGGCTGATGATAGTAGTAAAAGATGTGGATGAACTAGGTCTTTGAGGTGAAAAAATAAGGGAAAAGAAATCAAGATTGAAACTCATTCACATATAATCACTCCAAACTCTCTCATTTATTATTTATTAAGTTTAGCATGCCAGCATCATAGTCCTCACACTCTTTTTTTGCCTGAATGTTGCCATTTTCTGTTTTTGTTGTTGTTTTTAAGATTTCCCTTTTTCTCATTTTAGGCATATTTCAGTGGATTGGAAAGAAGAGGTGTCACAATTTGTTTGGGAGATGAATTGTGAATTATAGTTCTGCTTTTTCCATTGTAATTTTCTCAAGGTTGCATGACATAATATTATACTTTAGTTTTCAAAAGTCTTTGACTATGTCAGCAATATCAGAGCATTCAGTCAAATCCAACCCTCTTAAATATCTAAGTTTAGAGTATAATTAGTATGATTCTCAGTACTGTATTACAACAGATATGGGAATAATATTTTCAAGGAGACCAATCCTAATACAAGAAGAAATTACTCAACTCAAATAATAATCTAGTCATTTTCATAGATTCATTCAGAGACTCTGTTAGTCTGCTCAGGCTGGTTTATAGTTTGAATGTTTGTCACCTCCAAATCTCGTGTTGAAATATAATTTCCAAAATTGGAGGCAGGTCTTGGTGGGGGTGATTGACTCATGGGACAGATCCCTCTTGAGTGGTTTAGCACCATCTCCTTGGTAAAAGTGAGTTATCCCTCAGTTCACATGAGATCTGGTTCTTTAAAAGAGTCTGGGACCTGCTGCTTCTCTTTCTCACCATGTGATGTATTGGCTTCCCTTTGCCTTCTGCCTTGTTTGTAAGCTTCCTGAGCCCCTTGCAAGAGGCAAATGCCAGCACTATGGTTCAGTACTGGTTGCAGAACCATGAGCCCATTCAACCTCTTCTCTTTGTAAGTTACCCACTCTCAGGTGTTGCTTTATGGTCATACAAATTGACTAACATAGGCTGCCATAACAGAATACCCCGAACTGAGTGTCTTAAAGCACATAAAATTAATTTTCTCACAGTTCGGGAGCTTAGAAGTCCGATATCCATCAGAGTTGGTTTCAGGTAAGTTTTCTCTCTTTGTCTTATAGGCAGACACCTTCTGGCTATGTACTCACATGGCCTTTTCTCTATGCCTGCAGAAAGAAGGAGAAATCTCTGGTGTCTCTTCCTCTTATTATAAGGATATCGGTCCTGTTGGATTAGGGACCCATTCTTATGACCTCACTTAACCTTAATTACCTCCTTAAAGGACCTATCTTCAAATACAGTTACATTGGAGGTTACGGCTTTAGGACATAAATTGTGGGAAAACATAACTCATTCCATAACAGAGATGATACTAAAAATATTTCACAATTAATAGATCATGACACCAACCACTCACAATGGGAAACAATAATGACCACAACAGTGTCATAAAAACCTCAGTAAAGTCTCTATAAACTGATTTTTATTCTAATTAGAATTAGTTTATTAACATTTGGTCTTATTAAACCATACATTAAGTCTGTTCAATATCAGTATAATTATACCCACATTAACTCCTTGAAGGTAATATTTACTTCCACAAACTTAAAACTTACCAAGTAAAACACACAAAAAAGTCTGTATAGGATAATAGTAATAACTATAATGCCTCTCAGCTGGATGCTACTATAATCTAGAACTAATAGTTATAGTCATCAAAATTATTATTCTTGGCTAAAGATTAAAAACGATTCTGTATATGCTCTAAATGCAATGCCCACCATAAGAAAACTACAATTGATTTTCATTACCTGAACATCCAACTTTATAACTAAAAAGTAACATTTTCCTGTGACTGATATAGCTTACACTAATACTGTCCTTTAGAACAGGCTTTATAATTTTTCTTTTCTTGGGATTAAAGTTATCAATTCATCAATGTGTTTTCTATTTAAGTTTTTAAAAAATGTGTTAACATTTATTTGCAAGATTAAGAAGCATATTTAAAAAAAAAACAAAAAAATTCATGCAAATGCTTAAATATCTTTTTCTACTTTAACATAGTGATGTTGCAGCTGACAGTGTTAACATTGTATCTCCAAAAATTGAGTCACAGTTTCCATAAATCCTAATTGGTAATGCTTTCCTATTCAGAAGAAGTTTTTTTTTCTTCTTCTTTTTTTAGAGGGAATCTCACTCTGTTGTCCATCCTGGAGCGCAGTGGCACAATCTCTGCTC
Organism: Theropithecus gelada; assembly: GCF_003255815.1. Lineage (NCBI taxonomy): Eukaryota > Metazoa > Chordata > Mammalia > Primates > Cercopithecidae > Theropithecus > Theropithecus gelada. The sequence goes on from NC_037669.1 coordinate 126,816,466, forward strand.
ACTGCAACCTCCACTTGCCTCATTCAAGAGATTCTCCTGCCTCAGTCTCCCAAGTAGCTTGGATTACAGACGCATGCCACTGCAACCAGCTAATATTTTGTGTGTGTGTGTGTGTGTGTGTGTGTGTGTGTGTGTGTGTGTGTGTATATAGTAGGGACGGAGTTGCACCATGTTCCCTAGGCTGGTCCCAAACTCCTAAGATCAAGGAATCCACAGGCCTTGGCCTCCTAAAAGTGCTAAGATTACAGGCATGAGCCACCGTGCCTGGTCTCGGAAGATTTTAATTATTTATTTATTTATTTATTTATTTATTTTTATTATACTTTAAGTTCTGGGGTACATGTGCACAACGTGCAGGTTTGTTACATATGTACACATGTGCCATGTTGGTGTGCTGCACCCATTAACTTGTCATTTACATGAGGTATATCTCCTAATGCTATCCCTCTCCCCTCCCACCTACCCACAATAGGCCCCAGTGTGTGATGTTCTCCTTCCTGTGTCCAAGTGATTTCATTGTTCAATTCCCACCTGTAAGTGAGAACATGCAGTGTTTGATTTTCTGTTCTTACAATAGTTTACTGAGAATGATGGTTTCCAGCTGCATCCATGTCCCTACAAGGACACAAACTCATCCTTTTTGTGGCTGCATAGTATTCCATGGTATATATGTGCCACATTTTCTTAATCCAGTCTGTCACTGATGGACATTTGGGTTGATTCCAAGTCTTTGCTATTGTGAATAGTGCCACAATAAACATACATGTGCATGTGTCTTTATAGCAGCATGATTTATAATCCCTTGGGCATATCCCCAGTAATAGGATGGCTGGGTCAAATGGTGTTTCTAGTTCTAGATCCTTGAGGAATTGCCATACTGTTTTCCACAATGGTTGAACTAGTTTACAATCCCACCAGCAGTGTAAAAGTGTTCCTATTTCTCCACATCCTCTCCAGCACCTGTTGTTTCCTGATTTTTTGAGGATTGCCATTCTAACTGGTGTGAGATGGTATGTCATTGTGGTTTTGATTTGCATTTCTCTGATGGCCAATGATGGTGAGCATTTTTTCATGTGTCTGTTGGCTGTATAAATGTCTTCTTTTGAGAAATGTCTGTTCATATCCTTTGCCCACTTTTTGATGTGGTTGTTTGTTTTTTTTCTTGGAAATTTGTTTGAGTTCTTTGTTGGTTCTGGATATTAGCCCTTTGTCAAATGAGTAGATTGGAAAAACTTTCTCTCATTCTGTAGGTTGCCTGTTCACTCTGATGGTAGTTTCTTTTGCTGTGCAGAAGCTCTTTAGTTTAATTAGATCCCATTTGTCAATTTTGGCTTTTGTTGCCATTGCTTTTGGTGTTTTAGACACGAAGTCCTTGCCCATGCCTATGTCCTGAATGGTATTACCTAGGTTTTCTTCTAGGATTTTTATGGCTTTAAGTGTAACATTTAAGTCCCTAATCCATCTTGAATTAATTTTCATATAAAGAGTAAGGAAAGGATCCAGTTTCAGCTTTCTACTTATGGCTAGTCAATTTTCCCAGCACCATTTATGAGATAGGGAATCCTTTCCCCATTTCTTGTTTCTGTCAGGTTTGTGAAAGATCAGATGGCTGTAGATGTGTGGTATTATTTCTGAGGGCTCTTTTCTGTTCCATTGTTCTATATGTCTGTTTTGGTACCATTACCATGCTGTTTTGATTACTGTAGCCTTGTAGTATAGTTTGAAGTCAGGTAACGTGATGCCTCCAGCTTTGTTCTTTTGGCTTAGGATTGTCTTGGCAATGTGGACTCTTTTGGTTCCATATGAACTTTAAAGCTGTTTTGTTGTTGTTGTTGTTGTTTTTTCCAATTCTGTGAAGAAACTCATTGGTAGCTTGATGGGGATGGCACTGAATCTATAAATTACCTTGGGCAGTATGGCCATTTTCATGATATTGATTCTTCCTATCCATGAGCATGGTATGTTCTTCCACTTGTTTGTATCCTCTTTTATTTCACTGAGCTGTGATTTTTAGTTATCCTTGAAGAGGTCTTTCACATCCATTGTAAGTTGGATTCCTAGGTATTTTACTCTCTTTGAAGCTATTGTGAATGGGAGTTCATTCATGATTTGGCTCTCTGTTTGTCTGTTACTGGTTTATAAGGATGCTTGTGATTTTTGCACATTGATTTGCATCCTGAGAAATTGCTGAAGTAGCTTATCAGCTTAAGGAGATTTTGGGCTGAGACGATGGGGTTTTCTAAATATACAGTCATGTCATCTGCAAACAGGGACAATTTGACTTCTTCTTTTCCCAATTGAATATCCTTTATTTCTGTCTCTTGCCTGATTGCCCTAGCCAGAACTTCCAACATTATATTGAATAGGAGTGGTAAGAGAGGGCATCCCTGTCTTGTGCCAGTTTTCAAAAGGAATGCTTCCAGTTTTTGCCCATTCAATATGATATTGGCTGTGGGTTTGTCATAAATAGCTCTTATTATTTTGAGATACGTTCCATCAATACAGAATTTATTAAGAGTTTTTAGCATGAAGGGCTGTTGAATTTTGTCAAACGTCTTTTCTGCATCTGTCAAGTTAATCATGTGATTTTTGTCTTTGGTTCTGTTTATATGCTGGATTACTTTTATTGATTTGCATATGTTGAACCAGCCTTGCATCCCAGGGATGAAGCCCACTTGATCATGGTGGATAAGCTTTTTGATGTGCTGCTGGATTCAGTTTGCCAGTATTTTATTGAGGATGTTTGCAGCGATGTTCATCAGGGATATTGGTCTAAAATTCTCTTTTTTGTTGTGTCTCTTCCAGGCTTTGGTATCAGGATGATGCTGGCCTCATCAAATGAGTTAGGGAGGGTTCCCTCTTTTTCTATTGACTGGAATAGTTTTAGAAGGAAACATACCAGCACCTCCTTGTACCTCTGGTAGCATTTGGTTGTGAATTTGTCTGGTCCTGTACTTTTTTTGGTTGATAGGCTATTAATTATTGCCTCAGTTTCAGAGCCTGCTATTGTTCTATTCAGGGATTCAACTTCTTCCTGGTTTAGTCTTTGGCGAGTGTATGTGTCCAGGAATTTATCCATTTCTTCTAGGTTTTCTAGTTTATTTGTGTAGAGGTGTTTATAGTATCCTTTGATGGTAGTTTGCATTTCTGTGCGGTCATTGGTAATATTCCCTTTATCATTTTTTATTGCATCTATTTGATTTTTCTCTCTTCTCTTCTCCATTATTCTTGCTAGTGGTCTGTCAATTTTGTTGATCTTTTCAAAAAACCAGCTCCTAGATTCATTGATTTTTTGGAGGGTTTTTTGTGTCTCTATCTCCTTCAGTTCTGCTCTGATCTTAGTTATGTCTTGCCTTCTGCTGGCTTTTGAATTCGTTTGCTCTTGCTTCTCTAGTTCTTTTAATTGTGATGTTAGTGTGTCATTTTTAGATCTTTCCTGCTTTCTCTTGTCGCGACTTAGTGCTATAAATTTCCCTCTACAGACTGCTTTAAATGTGTCCCAGAGATTCTGGGATGTTGTATCTCTCTTCTCATTGGTTTCAAAGAACATCTTTCTTTCTGCCTTCATTTCGTTATGTACCCAGTAGTCATTCAGGAGCAGGTTGTTCAGTTTCCATGTAGTTGAGCGGTTTTGATTGAGTGTCTTAGTCCTGAGTTCTAGTTTGATTGCACTGTGGTCTGAGAGACAGTTTGTTATAATTTCTGTTCTTGTACATTTGCTGAGGAGTGCTCTACGTCCAACTATGTGGTCAATTTTGGAATAAGTGAGATGTGGTGCTGAGAGGAATGTACATTCTGTTGATTTGGGGTGGAGAGTTCTGTAGATGTCTATTAGATCCACTTGGTGCAGAGTTGAGTTCAATTCCTGAATATCCTTGTTAACTTTCTGTCTTGTTGATCTGTCTAATGTTGACAGTGGGGTGTTAAAGTCTCCCATTATTATTGTATGGGAGTCTAAGTCTCTTTGTAAGTCTCTAAGGACTTGCTTTATGAATCTGGGTCCTCCTGTATTGGTTGCATATATATTTATGATAGTTAGCTCTTCTTGTTGAATTGATCCCTTTACAATTATGTAATGGCCTTGTCTCTTTTGATCTTCAATGGTTTAAAATCTGTTTTATCAGAGACTAGGATTGCAATCCCAGCCTTTTTTTGTTTGTTTGTTTTCCATTTGCTTGGTAGATCTTCCTCCATCCCTTTATTTTGAGCCTATGTGTGTCTCTGTATGTGAGATAGGTCTCCTGAATACAGCAAATTGATCAGTCTTGACTCTTTATTGAACTTGTCAGTCTGTGTCTTTTAATTGGACTGTTTAGTTCATTTACATTTAAGGTTAATATTGTTATGTATGAACCTGATCCTGTTATTATGATATTAGCTGGTTATTTTGCTCATTAGTTGATGCAGTGTCTTCCTAGCATCAATGGTCGTTACATTTTGGCATGTTTTTGCAATGGCTGGTACTGGTTTTTCGCTTCCATGTTTCGTGCTTCCTTCAGGATCTCTTGTAGAACAGGCCTTGCAGTGACAAAATCTCTAAGCATTTGCTTGTCTGTAAAATATTTTATTTCTCCTTCACTTATGAAACTTAGTTTGGTTGGATATGAAATTCCGGGTTGAAAATCCGGAAAATTTTGGTTTTAAAATTCTTTTCTTTAAGAATGTTGAATATTGGTGCCCACTCTCGTCCAGCTTGTAGAGTTTCTGCCGAGAGATCTGCTGTTAGTCTGATGGGCTTCCCTTTGTGGGTAACCTGACCTTTCTCTCTGGCTGCCCTTAACGTTTTTTCCTTCATTTCAACTTTGGTGAATCTGTCAATTATGTGTCTTGGAGTTGTTCTTCTCGGGAAGTATCTTTGTGGCATTCTCTGTATTTCTTGAATTTGAATGTTGGCCTGCCTTGCTAGGTTGGTGAAGTTCTCCTGGATAATATCCTACAGAGTGTTTTCCAACTTGGTTCCATTCTCTTTGTCACTTTCAGGCACAACAATCAGACATAGATTTGGTCTTTTCACATAATCCCATATTTCTTGGAGGCTTTGTTCATTTATTTTTACTCTTTTTTCTCTAAACTTCTCTTCTCACTTGATTTCATTCATTTGATCTTCAATCACTGATAGTATTTCTTCCAGTTGATCAAGTCAGTTACTGAAGCTTGTGCAATTGTCACATAGTTATCGTGTCATGGTTTTCATCTCTATCAGTTTGTTTATGGACTTCTCTGCATTGGTTATTCTAGTTATCCATTCTTCCATTCTTTCTTCAAGGTTTTTCGATCCTTTGCGCTGGGTACCTAGCTCCTCCTTAAGCTCTGAGAAGTTTGATCGACTGAAGCTTTCTTCTCTCAACTCTTCAAAGTCATTCTCCATCCAGCTTTGTTCCGTTGCTGGCAATGAGCTGTGTTCCTTTGGAGGGGAAGATGTGCTCTGATTTTTTGAATTTCCAGCTTTTTCGCACTGCTTTTTCCCCATCTTTGTGGTTTTATCTGCCTTTGGTCTTTGATGATGGTGACGTATTGATGGGGTTTGTGTGTGTGTGTGTCCTTTCTGTTTGTTAATTTTCCTTCTAACAATCAGGACCCTCAGCTGTAGGTCTGTTGGAGTTTGCTTGAGGTCCACTTCAGACCCTGTTTGCCTGGGTATCAGCAGCAGAGACTGCAGAAGTTAGAATATTGCTGAACAGTGAGTGTTGCTGTCTGATTCTTGCTCTGGAAGCTTCAGAGGTGTACCCAGCTGTGTGAGGTGTGAGGTGTCAGTCTGCATCTAGTGGGGGATGTCTCCCAGTTAGGCTTCTCAGGCTTCAGGTACCCACTTGAGCAGGCAGTCTGTCCGTTCTCAGATCTCAACCTCCGTGCTGGGAGAACCACTGCTCTCTCTTCAAAGCTGTCAGACAGGGACATTTACATCTGCAGAGGTTTCTGCTGCTTTTTGTTTAGCTATGCCCTGTCCCCAGAGGTGGAGTCTACAGAGGCAGGTAGGCCTCATTGAGCTGCGGTGGGCTCCACCCAGTTCGAGATTCCCAGTGACTTTGTTTACCTACTTAAGCCTCAGCAATGGTGGGCACCCCTCTCCTAGCCTCACTGCCACCTTGCAGTTAGATCTCATACTGTTGTGCTAGCAATGAGGGAGGCTCTGTGGACATAGGACCCTCTGGGCCAGGCATAGGATATAATCTTCTGGTGTGCTGTTTGCTAAGACCCTTGGTAAAGTGCAGCATTAGGATGGGAGTTACTCTATTTTCCAGGTGTTCTATGTCTCAGTTTCCCTTGGCTAGGAAAAGGAATTCCCTTCCCCCTTGCACTTCCCACATGAGGTGATGCTTCGCCCTGCTTCAGCTCTCGCTGGTTGGGCTGCACCCACTGACCAGCACCGACAGTCTGACACGCCCCAGTGCGATGAACCCCGTACCTCAGTTGAAAATGCAGACATCACCCGTCTTCTGTGTCGCTCACGCTGGGAGCTGGAGGCTGGAACTCTTCCTATTTAGCCATCTTGGGCACCCACCCCAGGAAGATTTTAATAATAGCACAAATCTTCTCCTTTAAATCCCATTGACAAAAACTAAGTATCTTGTCCATCTCTAGTGGCAAAAGACAATGAGTATAGTTCATTTTAACCTTTATCTAAACATGGGTTTGACAGTTGTCATTTGCCATACTCTGTGTGAGGCAGAAAATATTATTTCTTAGTCTATACAGCAACCAAACAAGGGATTTATTTTTATCCTTATTTTATGAATGCTGTCACATTGTCACCATAAATCACTGAAAGACATGAATATTTTGTAATGTTGGCATCTAAAACTAACTCTACTATATCTACCTACAAATCATGTTCTCAAACTTTGCCAAATTTTAAGTTATTTTTTCAGTTTAAAACATATGATCACTACTTGTGTCTATTAGGTACATTGTATGCTACAGACTGGAGGTGACACTCCTTTATGGCTCTTACAAATGCCATGAAAATTTACTTCTAGTTAGTTATAGTGTTTGAATTAGAATATGCCTTGTGGTGGGGAGAGTGGGTGTGGAGAACAAAGAAAAGAGAGAAGGAGGGAAAGAGGGAAGGAAAGATTCAGTTGGAAATGAAAAAATTCTTATGATTCAATTAGAATTTTATCTAATTTTGCTTATGGTGAGCCTTGAATAAAGGTATTATTCAAGGAAATAAAGGTATTATTAAAGGAAAGCCATTAAAAGCAATTTGAATTCCCTTAATAAATATTTTGAAAGTACAAAAGTAGTACTGAGCATATATAATAGATATAATATTCAGAATTTAGTAATTACAAGATGATTTGTCCTTTGAATCTAAGTTCAATTTTGTTCTAGCTTTCATTCATTAAAAAACCTCTTATTTTTATAATATTAAAAAATTATAATTATCACTAATACATTGATAAACCAATTTTTGAAGTAACCCTAGTTTAAAAGAAATGTCTTAATGTCTTAATGTAATATATTTAAATTTCCAAGAAAAGAAAATCAGAACTCATTTTTTAATTGCTAAAGGAAAATACTAGCCATTACCTAGATATCAGTTAATAAAAAATATATATATATATAGTGTTATATTAATGTAATGTATTATTAATTTATATGTAGGGAAACAGGTCTATTGTTTACTATCTTTTACTAAATTGTCTAAAGTACAATTTATATCTAAATATAAACACTACTGTTTCTAGGTATATAGAACAATGCTGCAAGTCTTATACTTCAACAACTGTTGCTCTACACAAACTTGAGAACAACATGTTTTGATGAGAAAGTGGTGGAATCTATAACCACCTCTGAATTTTAGTTTCCACTCTTTCATCTGTTAACCTCATGGTGCAGATCAGACAAGTCTACATTTCCAATTGGAATCTTTATCTTTATTTTATAAAACTATTAACAATAAAACTCACTCAATGCCTTAGTCAGTTTGGGCTGTTATAACAAATTACGATAGACTGAGTGGTTTATAAACAACAGAGACTTATTAGGTTGTTTATAAACAACAGAAGCTTATTACATTGGCCATTAAAATGGCAAAACCACAATTACTTTTTCACTAACCTAATATTTACCATGGTTCTGGAGGCTGAAAATTCAAGACCAGGGTGCCAGCATGGTCAATTCTGGTAAGATTTTTCTTCCATCTTAGAGACTACTATCTTCATTTGGCACCCTCACATGGCAGAAAGAGAATAAGAGAGTTTTTTGTGGTCCTTCTTATAATGGCACTAATTTCACTTATGAAGGCTTCACCTTTATTACCTAATTACCTCTTAAAAGTCCCACTTTCTAATATCATCACAATGAGGATTAACGTTTGTGAGGAAACAAAAACATTTAGTTGGTTGCACCCAGTAAGCTATCATGAGAATACAAGATAGGTGAAAACAATTACTATATCCCTCACACTCAAATAATATTGATTTTCTTTCTTTCCATCGTATCACATGATCCGAAGACACTGATATCTCTAAATACCTACAATTCCTTCATTCCTTTTGTTATCAGTAAAGAAGAAAAAGGAAACATATTTTCTGATTACAGATTTTGTGGCTAGCATTGTACACAGATTTAAACATTGTATGTCTAAGCCACTCCACAAACCTAAAAGACTTTTGTTTATTCCTACACATTAACTGATATCTAAACACTTAATGAATTCTCCAATTTAGCCAAAAAGTGATCAAAGCAGGGTTCATTTCAACCATTTGATTTCAACTCTAATTTCTGCAATTTGCATTGCTTTATTATCCAAGGAGTAGATCTAGTGATTTCTAAAAAAATGGAAGAAAATACAAGTGTATAGTTACACTGGAGTAATGAGAAAAAATATTCATACATATAGCATAATTTGAGGGAGGGGGAGGATATCAATAAACAGATAAAATCTAGGCATTTTTCTCTCAGAAATGTCATATTTTATGTATTTGAAATAATCTAGGAATATTAAAATTGATGTGGAAATTGTATACCTTGTTAATTGTTTCCTTAAAGAGATACAAGATCAACAGAGTAAGAAGTTCTTCATATCAAAATAAGATAAAATGCTCCCAAACTTGTATGTCTTTTGCTGGAATTTAGCTTGATGTTATCATTAAAATTCAACAGTTATTTCACCCTCAGAACATTAGTAAATGGACTGATTACTTTGATAATAGTGATAGCTGTTAGGCACTTCCCTGATAAACCTCTTAAATTTGGAGGACTTTGAAGCAAGCTTACTAGAAAGATATTGCACTGTTCCTTTATCTGCAACAAAATTTCTCCCACAATTTAAAAAATAACTCCACTAGGATTTAAATTTATTATTGTTCAAAGGATTTTCAAAGGAAAGGAAGGTGCTGCTAAATACGTTTAAGGAAGTTTTGATGTTTTCAACCATTTTGAAACCATTTTGACTTAGTAACATATAAATAATTATTTGTACAGAATTTTTTACACAAATACAAATAGTTGCTTTTCATTTCTAGTTATAAATATAACATTAATACATGAGAGGAAAATGGAAATATAGAAATTATATTATATGCAATTAAAAAATATGTTATATGCCTAAACACAAAAGCTAAAACTATTAAAGTTTGGGGGGGAAAAAAAAAGAAAAGAAAACATAATTGTGACCATGAGTTAGGCAAAGCATTTTTAGGACAGGATAAAAAAATAAAAACCATAAAAGACTAAATAAATAAATAAATAAAAAGATTTAGACATCATCAAAATTTAAAATTCTGCACTTCAAATATATCATGAAGAAAATAAAAGAGGAAATAGACTCAGAAAATTTCACAGTAAAAATATCGGAATAAAAAGGACAACATTTTAAAAATATAAGATCATAGAAAACAATTACTGTTATGTTTACTCTTAGAAGCAACACACTAGTGATGACGGAAAATTATGTTACCTTAGTGGAATATTTTATAACCCTATCTTGCACTGACATTTAAAGATAACTAATGAAATAATGCCATATTATTAACAATGCAAAATAGTACAAATTCAACTGGAGTTCCATCTGAAAAAAATGTGAACTACAAAGTATATATCTGAAAGCCCTTAAATTTTTAGGTATTAACACTTGAAATAATTTATTCAAACATTTGAGTTACGTCTTACTTTTTATGATTATACACTTTTTAGGAAAGAAAAGAATGAAGGAAGCACAATAAAAAACAGAAAAATAGTTTTCATTAATTTTCCAATGAGTTCTCAGTGCCTGCAGTTGGTAGTTAATTGAAAGGTTTCCAGTGGTGTCAAAGGAAATAACATAAGTTGCTTTAACAAAAAGTTGTAAATGAAGTCCACCTTTTTAATTAGTACCCTGAATGTTGACCATTCTAAGCACTAATTTGTTACTGGCCTTTTTAACCTCAGCTATGAACAATGTGCTATAACGAAATTTAATTTGACTCCTACATTATTTTTTTGAAAAAGATTGTTAATACTAAGCCTATGAAATTATTTTTTAAATGTGGACAAGTTCAATTAAGACCCACAAAAGGAAGTGAGGGTGTCATCTGGAGGAGACCTTCTGGCCACGCATACTTGTATCTTAATGAATTAATCATTGTCCAGACTGACATTTGGCTTGCAGGACAAGAAACTCAGTCTCATCACCATCCCAAAGCTGTTTCAGCTGGGTAATATTAATTTATGTCAGTCAAGCTAAGAAAGATTTAGAATAAAATTTAAAGAATATGATATGAGGTATTACTCCCAGGATATTAGATAGGTGAGACAATCAGACTAACTCATACTTAATTTTGAAATAAGTTACCCAGTAGAACAAGTAATTAGAGGCTGAGTTTATGCTCAGATAAAAGAGACACATAGTTTAACAAATCAAAGTAAGAATCCAACAGGCTCTAAAAGTTGTAGATAATATAGCAAAGTTTGCCAGATTCTTACATGGGATGTCAGGGAACTGCTTCGGGACAGTGACTTAGTTCGCATTGCCTTCCTTTGTGCCTGTGATACTTCAAAATGTGTGTGAAATTTATCTCTTATTCTAAATGATTTAGATTTTTTTTCTGATTAGGTTGATATGTTAAACTATTTTGTGTTTATGCTCTATGGGTACTGGAGTTGTCCTGTTAGAGAGTGTCTTATAGTCAATCTTGATATTCCACAAAAAGTATTGTGCCTATAAGTGCAAGTTTATTTTCTTCTCTGAGAAAAGGATTTCATAGTTTTGTTAAATTGGCATCACATCCAAAAATTTGTAATCCGCTGATTTAAAGCAAATTGGGCATCTTTCTCTTTCATTCGCAATTTTGATTTCATAGGACAATCTTGTTTACCTTATTTCCTGGAACTGAAGAGGCATATGACTTTTGCCCCTTGAATGAACTAGAAGTTTAATAATCACAAAAGCAAAGTTATGTACAGTTTTTGAAAGCATGTGTATTAATTTTCTATTGCTGCATAATGCATTAACATAAACTTTTTAGCTTAGTAAACATTTATTTATTATCTCACAGGTCTATAGGTCAGATGTTCAGGTGGGTTTGGCTGGTTTGTCTGGACAATATCTCACAATACCTAACCTAGAAATAGGCACTTGTCTGGAAACTGAAAGAATCCACTTTAAGCTAAGTCATATGGTTAGCAAAATCTAATTTTGACAGCTGTACAGGAGGTAAAATTTTATCTCTATTCTTTTAGATTTTGGGCTAGGCTTGAGAATTAAGTGGACATAAAACAGATTAACAGGAGAAAAATGTACACATTTATATAAGTTTTATGTGACATAGGAGCCCTGATAAAGAAATGAGGACCCAAAGAAGTAGCAAAACCTAAATGTTTTTATATTAGGCTAAACAAAGACAGGCAATTGTAGAAAATTAAATGGTGTGGGGAGATAAAAAGACAAACAAGAATTATCTTTACATGATCTGCTTGTGCAGAATTCTCTTGGTTATGACTCTTAGTTATGTTTCTTTTCTCCTAGTATAGGCAAGGAGGGCATCTTCACTGGGAGTTTTTTTTTTTTTTCTGGTTCTTTTTTTGTTTTTTTATTTCTCTATTTTATTATTATTATTATTATGCTTTAAGTTCTGGGATGCATGTGCACAACGTGCAGGTATTTTACATATGTATACATGTGTCATGTTGGTGTGCTGCACCCATCAACTCATCAGCACCCATCAACTCGTCATTTACATCAGGTATAACTCCCAATGCCAACCCATAATAGGCTCCAATGTGTGATGTTTCCCTTCCTGTGTCCAAGTGATCTCATTGTTCAGTTCTCACTTATGAGCGAGAACATGCGGCGTTTGGTTTTCTGACAGAATCTTGCTCTGTCGCCCAGGCTGGAATGCAATGGCATGATATCTATAGCTCAAAGTAATCTATATTACAGAGTGGTATATTCTGCCACCCTTCACAGTGGTGAGTCTGGAATCTCTGTAGCCTTGCTGGCTGTCAGGTACAGGCCACTCACTGTTCCTAGAGGCCACAGCATTCTTCTCATGTGGCCTCCTCCATCTTCAAATCAGGAATTGGCTTAGACAGATGAGACAATCTAACTAACTCATACTTAATTTTTAAATAAGCTACACAGTAAAACAAATGATCAGATGATATACAGAAATTGTATATTAAGTCTTTACCACAATTTGGCATTTCTCAGAGTTCCCTGTTTGCCATCAGTTGGAGAAGGCTCTCTATTTTTAAAATGATTCATGTAATTAAATCAGTTCCTCATACATTATGTCCTCTTTGTGTGTGTGTGTGTGTGTGTGTGTGTGTGTGAGACAAGGTCTCACATTGTCACTCAGGCTGGAATGCAGTGCCACAATCACAGCTCACTGCAGCCTCGACCTCCTGGGCAAAAGTGGTCCTCCTGCCTCCACCTCCCAAGTAGCTAGGACGACAAGCGTGCACCACTATGCCCAGCTAAGTTTTTTAGTTTTTCCAGAGAGAGGTCTCACTATGCTGTACAGGCTTGTCTCAAACTCCTGAGCAGAAATGATCCTCCTGCCTTAACCTCCCAAATTGTTGGGATTACAGACCTGAGCCACTGTGCCCATCCTAAGGTCAATTTCTTATTTGTAGGATCTGAGGACAAAGTCAGGACATTGTTGGGGTGCCATTCTAAAATTTTGCCTACCACAGTTGAAAAACCAATCATTTACTAATTTAAAAATATCTAAGATTCTGGCCAGGTGCGGTGGCTCACGCCTGTAATCCCAGTACTTTGGGAGGCCGAGGAGGGCGGATCACGAGGTCAGGAGATAGAGACCATCCTGGCCAACATGGTGAAACCCCGTTTCTGCTAAAAATACAAAAATTGGCCGGGTGTGGTAGCGGGCACCTGTACTTGGGTGACTGAGGCAGGAGAATCGCTTGAACCTGGGAGGGGGAGTTGGCAGTGAGCCCAGGTCGCTCCACTGCACTCCAGCCTGGCAATAGAGCTAGACTCCGTCAAAAACAAACAAACAAACAAACAACAACAACAAAAAAACAGCAACAACAAAAATACATGTATATATTTTTAGGCTCATATTCCCAAGGTACTTATGTAAACTGGCTCAAACATAATATTTTCTGTGGAATTTTTCACTATTTTAACATACATAATATCACCAGCTATTATCAAATATACTTAAATAACTTAAATAACTCTATCTATCTATCTGTCTATCTATCTATCTATCTATCTATCTATCTATCTATCTATCTATCTAGATGATTCTATACCAGAAAACTCAATATCAAATTTTATAAAGCTTTTCTTTAAAGAAAATTAAAAAGCCAAGAAACTTTGTGACTGTATAAAATTAAAATCAAGTGATATTCATTTGATTGTTAAAGTTAAAGTCTATTACTATTTATTCTACATTTGTAAGCTTAAGGTGACATAGAGAGAAAGACATAAAAACTCTTCTGGTATAGTAGGTAAATTCTGTAGTAATTAAGATTTCCAGGTTTGTATTATCATAGATTTGTATTGTATGCCTGATAGGTAATATTCATCCCTCAAATATATTTTAAAAAGTAAAATTTAGAATAATTCATTTTAGTGACAATAGACTTTATAGTGGAGAATTGAAGTGGTGAAAAGTATTATTAAAAAGACATTTCTTTATATGAGCTGATTATCTTGTGAATATATCACACTGAAAAAATATAATGAGAAAAATCAAGCCACTCATGCTTAAAATTATAATTTTCTAGGAATTTTAAAAAATATAAGCTCAACTGTAAGGCAGGAAATAATTATGTTTGAGTAACATCAATTTTCAGAATTTATTTTTATATCTATGTGAAGATTACACTACTAATACTCTTGGATCATTTGAGAAATCTCTGCTGGATATCATCTTTTACTTTTCTTACATTAATTGTAAGGCAAATATATATATTTTAGGTTCATATTCCCAAGGTACTTATGTGAACTGGCTCAAAAATAATATTTTATGTGGAATTTTTTCACTATTTTAGCATACATCATATTACCAGTTATTATCAAATATACTTAAATAACGTGAAATCTTTGAGTATAATTATTACTGTGGCATAGGACTCTGAGGCTTTATCATGTTCTTAAGTACTACCTTTAAAAGGTAATCATTTAATTTAATTTTTGAGGAACTGCCTGTTTTCCATGGAGGCTGCAATATTCCCGTTCCCACTAGCAATACACAAGGTTTTCAATTCCCTACATCTTTGCTAACACTTATTATACTCTCTCTTTTTAAATAACCACTGTTGTAGGTATAAGGTAATATTATAATATTGATCTGTGTATCCCTAATAACTAATATGTTGGGCATCTTTTTATTTGCTTATTGGCCATTTGTATATCTTCTTTGGAGAAATGTTTATTCAAGTTATTTGCCCATCTTTTTAAACTGAGTTGTTTGTAGTTTAGTTGAAGGAGTTCTTTATACGTCCTGGATATCAATCCTTCATCAGATATATGCTAAATATATTCTGCCATTCTCTAGGGTAGTTTTTTACTGTATTGATAACATCCTTTGATGCACATAAATTTTAAAATTTAAATCCAATTTATTATTTTTGCTTTTCTGTGTGTTTTTGGTGTCACATCCAAGAAAACATTATGCTAAGTAAATGATATAATTATTATCGTGGCATAGGACTCTGAGACTTGCTTCATCATGTTGTTAAGTACTACCTTTGAAAAGTAATCATTTGCCTCATAAAATCTATACATCGTCATCACATGCTAAATATAAACTCTTATTAGTTTTCACTGGGGTATAGTATAAGTAATATAACATTGTTATTTTAAATATTTTAAGTGTGTAATTCACTGTTACTAAGAACAGTCACAATGCTAAGTAACCATAACCACTATCAATTTCCAAAACCGTCTTATCATCTGACACAGAAACTCCGTAAACCATTAGGCAGTGACACTCTGTGCTTTCCTCTTCCCAGCCCTGGTAAGCTATATTTTGTTTTCTGTGTCTTTGAATTTGCCTATTCTAGATACCTCAGATAAATAGAGTCATACAATATTTGTCATTTTGTGACTCCCTTGTTTTAATTAACATAATGTTTCAAGGTTTATTTACATTGTAGCATGTATCAGAAATGTATTTCTGTTATTGTGGGTAATATTCCAATGTATGTACATAGCACATCTATTTATCCATTCATCTATTGATGAACATTTGGATTATTTCCACCTTTGGCTATTGTGAATAATGCTTCTACGGACATTGATATACAAGTATGATTTTGAGTCCCTGTGTTCAATTATTTTATATATATACCTATGAGTAGAATTGATGGTTCATTTAAATTAATTTTTGAGGAACTGCTGAACTACTTTCCACAGAGGCTGCAATATTTCACATTCCCACTAGCAATACATGAGGTTTTCAATTCCCTACATCTTTGCTAACACTTATTATATTCTTTTTTTAAATAACCACTGTTGTAGGTATAAAGTAATATTATAATATTCATCTGTGTATCCCTAATAACTAATATGTTGGACATCTTTCTCTGCGCTTATTGGCCATTTGTATATCTTCTTTGGAGAAATGTTTATTCAAGTTCTTTACCCATCTTTTTAAATTGGATTGTTTATTATTTAGTTGAAGGAGTTCTTTATACATCCTGGATGTCAATCCCTCATCAGGTACATGCAAAATATATTCTGCTATTCTCTTGGATAGTTTTTTACTGTATTGATAACATCCTTTGATGCACATAAATTTTTAAATTTAAATCCAGTTTATTATTTCTGCCTTTCTGTGTGTTTTTGGTGTCACATCCAAGAAAACATTGCCAAAAACAATGCAGTGAAGCTTTTCCCCATATTTTCTTCTAAGAGTTTTATAATGTTAGCTCTTAAGTTTAGGACTATTGTTCTCTTTAGTTGCTACTTTTATAGGTACAATGTAAGGGTACAACTTCATTCTTTTGCATGTGGATATCTAGTTTGCCCAGCATTATTTGTCGAAGAGGTTTTAATGTAGCAACTCTGGAAATCTGATTCTCCTACTCCCCAGCGATCACTGATTTTCAAAGTTAACGGTAGGGAAATTCTTAAGTAACACAGTTTTCAATTAAATTAAAAATCCTAATTTTTAAGATAAATGTGGCCAAAAATTTTGTCATGACATATGTATTTTTTTACCCAGATATTGAGGAAAGCATTACTGCAATCTTGCATTTTGTTTCTTTTGAAAGTTTTATATCTTTAAGACACAATCCTGAGCGAAATTTGGTATGGTTATCAAAATAACAACAACAACAAAATTGGCATGTTACTATAAATTAATTGGAAACCCTTTCCTTACAACTGAGATGACCTTTATTTGGATATGTTAAACTAGGAATTTCTGGATTACCTGAAACCAAGAGCTATATATGGTGTTTTAAAAAATTTAGACAAATTAAATTTAGCCGAGTTTCTTCCAGCAAAAATGGGTCCTAAATCAAACAGCACCCTGGACCAAAAGAGTTTCACAAAACTACATCAAGCAATGTGGTCAGACAGTATTTGCAGACAGAACAAGAAAATGACTTACAGAAACAGCTTGATGGAATACAGCTCAGAATTTGCCTTATGTGGACATGGTCTGATCAGTTGGATGTCTGCCTTGGCCCAAGATATATATACAGAAATATACTCTTAAGTTAGGTTGCAGTTTGTTTATATACTAATTTAGGTTGCAGTTTGTTATATAGGAACGCAAAGTACCAAGGGAGCCTCAAACTAAATTTAGTTTAATTTAACAGTTCTCCTTCAAAACTGAAAGGATGACAAAAATCCTGGGCATTGATAGCACTCTGTTACCATCATAATTGACTTCTTCGTCTCAGTATGGAATTCACAATTCTTGATAAGTCAGCTGCATATTTATTTACGTTCTCTTCACAGTTTCATTTTCTAACCATAGACAGTTTGATGTATAAGGAATGGCTGCATATGAACATTTAAGATTCTTGAGAATATATGAAATTCCAGGGACACTGTTATGATAGCTATTAGGCGAATAATACTAGGAAATTAAAGTATACTCTTTAGAAGGAGCTCCCATAAACCAAACTGATGAAAATAAAACACATCAAAAACGAGCCATAAAAGGAATCTACTTGTTTTAGCCAGATATCTTGTTGAGTTTTAACCATAGCAGATATATTTATCCAAGTGCAGTAGGAGGTGTTAGCGATGGCATACACCTCCTCTTCAGCCAACAGGTAAGTTAAAGCAATTGTTTGATCTAAAACAATTTTAGTAAGAGAAGTTTGCTGGGCAACGGTAGCTTTTGCAGTGGAGTCAGTATATTAGCTAATGTTTGAAAAAGATCTTTAATCATAACCTTATTTACATTTAGCCAGAGAAGGAGCATTCTCCCAAAATATGCCCATTTGGAGGAATTTATGACTGCTGGCAAGTTCCTCTTTATGCCATAATGCAAATTAAGACGTGTTCAGTTTCCAATTTGGTTTGGAGAGACCATGGTACTATTAGAATCTCTAATCCACATTGGCCTCTAATTTTCCACTTATGGGTACATGAAGTTGCCCACATGTTGAGCATTAAATCCTGTAGAGATAAAGTATATCCTAGTGGGGTACAACAGAGAGGCCTCTATGAGATGCCTTGTGCAGTAGGGGTCACGAGCAGGGAAGCACTAGTAATATTTATCTGAGGCTCCATTATTATATGATTGCCTGGTTGGAGGTTACTAATGATTAAGGGATTAAGATGATACATTTGCCTATAAACTTTCA
This sequence comes from Theropithecus gelada, assembly GCF_003255815.1. Classification (NCBI taxonomy): domain Eukaryota; kingdom Metazoa; phylum Chordata; class Mammalia; order Primates; family Cercopithecidae; genus Theropithecus; species Theropithecus gelada. The sequence continues at coordinate 126,834,691 of NC_037669.1, forward strand.
ATTATCCTTTTTTTGATTCCTTTTTTAATTTCTGGCATAATTTAACTATAAAACCCTCATTATAGGTTTTTCCTACTGCATCTGAATGCCTGAAACTAAAAATGTAAATCTGTAGAAAAAAACACACATTCCACTTAGAATATCAGTAAAATTTGTTACAGGATAAGCCAAACAATCTCTAGTAGCATGTAAGGATTTAAGTTTATCATGACATATCTAACATTCAATTAAGTTCCCTGTGGAAGCTATTGATTAGGAAATCTTAATTATCTTGTCATACATAAACGGAAAATAAACATAGGCAAAGAAGAAAGGTGAAAGAGATTTTATGATGGCAGAGGAGAGCGGTCTTGATCTGTAATCTTAGGAAAGCTGACCAGGCTGTCACCCGGTTTTGAGGAAAAACGTCTCTTGTTAGTTTTACCTTGAGGTCTTCAGTGGATTTAGAGTCCCAAGATTCTGAAGGGGCTCTGTTAGATTGAGAAATGTGGATCTAAGCTCCTTAAGTTTTACTGCCACGTGGATAGAACTTGGTATGGTCTCCTCCAACAAACTTCGAAAGCAGTCTTTTTGTGGTGTAATTTCCAAAAGGCCCAATCTTCAGGTTCTAGGTTGTAAATGGTTAAGCTGTTGTTGGGTCATGAAGGGCTTTTACTGGTGAAAATATACTTTGGCAAAGTGCTTTAAAGCCTGGCAATATTGAGTCATGTCAGAATTCATGAATGTGAGATACATGAAGTTCTATTATTAGGGGCATAGGCCTTCCAATGACTGTTTGTAAGGGGTCAATTAATGTTTCCCAGTGGGATTGGATCTGATTGCCATCAATTGATAATACCTTCGGCCAATCTAATTTATTCAGTTAGGTTCCTGGTTGCCATTGTGTTTGAAACACTTGACTATTTTGCAACTCGTCCAGTAAAATGAGTACCTCTATCACTGGAGATTTCTCCAGGAATATTCCATAAGCAAACATATTTTCTCACAAAATAATTATGTATTTAACCAGAGTGATAATCCAAATAATTCAAAGGAAAATACAGTCAGTTACATAGTTGTAGGAAAAAAATTAACTTTTTAATAGAGAAGACTTGGTTTTTCTTAAGAAGTAACAAATTAAATAATGACAACATGAAGTGCAAGATATCTTGGTAAAATACTAAATCTTTGTTTCTTAGGCCAGTTTCTCAAAAGGTAAAGGAAAACCTTTCATAATTACCTATTAAGAGCAGTTCAATACCCTAATAAAATCTTTCTGTTAACAGAGAGGACCAAATTCTAGTTTTACATGAATGTATTTTGATATTAATCTTAGTTTTAGAAATACTTATGGAAAAATACCTTCTACAGTTGGTCACATATAAAGTTTATTTTACAATATTCATCTTTCATAAACTTCTATAATCTTCTTTTATCCTTTTGGTTATCTGTCTTATAATTTTGCTTTTTTTATTTTGAAATAATCATTCTATTCTAGGATAAAAATTACTATTTTTCCCTTAAAAAACACATCTTTGATTTAAGATTCACTTACCAAAATCACGTCTTCCATTTCTCATCTAAGTTGTTTCCTTTTTTATTTCTAGTTTTAATTACCATATATTAATTAGAATCTTAATTCTTAACAACTGTGAATCAGCATTTTGTAGATTAATGAAATTTTATAATTTCTGGAATTATGTGTTTCCTTAAAGTGTAAGTTTTCATGTTTATTAACAATCTCAAATATATTTAGTTTCTCTATACCATATTAAAAACAATATGGCAGAAGTGCAGAAACATAAACCTGTTCAGCAATTAATGTTTTAGTATTATATCTATAAATTATCTAGATGTTTAATGAATATCTATCATTTAATTTAACTTGGTAAACCTCCAGTGGTGTACGTTTCCAAAGAGATTTGTAAAGCTATTTTGAAGTACACATGTCATAACCCAAAACAAAGCAAGGCACCCAAGTTATTTCCTTGCTAACTATTTTTACTGCATATGCATCTTATATAGTCATCACAAAAGTAATGAACCTAAAGAGCTAAAAACAAGATTTTTTTTCATGTTTTGTTGCTTGATATATATGAAATAATGGATATTATACTTCAGCTTGCACATTTGTTCTTAACTTGAAATTACAGTTTTATTATCTTAAACATCTAATAAAGATACAAGTTATTGGCCTGCATCATACTTAATGCTGATAACTCTGATGACATGCCTGCTTGTATTACACCAACAATATTTTTATTTATCAAAGATCACCTAAGTCATGTGAACTTAAAAATAATTTGGATTAGTAATCATTTTTTGAAAGAACAATTAATGTATCTATTTTTAAAGCCAATTAAATAAAGCTCTTTAACAATGTAATTTGACAATGTAATAAGATTTTTGAAATCATACATAAATACCATACATTCAGACATACATAGACATATTTAAAAACTATGTGTCCAGTACAATACTACAAAACGTAATAATTGATGAAAGCATCCAGATTGGATCTGATAATTAAGTAGACTCAGTCGTAAAAAGTTGGAGAGCCTAATACACAAATTTGGGAAGCTCTAATATGAGAGAGAAGTCACCCATAACCCTAATTGCTGTAAGAGATTAATGGACACAATGATCCTTGGAAGGTACCTTTGCTTGATCTCTTGATGCCCCTAGGGTTGATAGAGGTCTATTTTGGATCTAAATACTGACACACCAAATGGTTATAAGACTTTAGATAAATACATTTAGCAGAGTTTATGTGAACCAAGAATGATTCATGAATTAGGTAGAAACTTGAACCAGCCGAAGTTCAGAGAGCATAACCCACTAATGTGAGCAGGTCATATTTATAGATAGAAAAAGAAAGAAACACACAAAAACAGCTTGATTGATTACAGCTGGGCCCTTTCCTTATATGGACATGGTCTCCTAAGTTGGGAGCCTGCAATTGGCAGAAGTTTGGTTGCTGTGATTGGCTTAGGCCCAGCTAGTTGTTCAAATGATGTACTCCTTAGTTAGTGTGGAGTTTGTTTGCATACTATGTTAGGTTACAGTTTGATATGCAGGCAATTAAAATATAAAAGCAGGCTTAGGCCAAATGTAGTGTAATTTAACAGTGGTGAATCAAAAGCAATATAATATCCCTGAGTATCAATAAAAAGTGCTTAATAAAAAATAGTCATGATTACAGAGAACATATTACCTACAAATTGTTATTGTAATGTTGCAAATTTGGCCAGCACAAAGTTGGACAAAACCTGGCAACTGAGAAGATTCAACGTGACCTAGAGATGGCCAATATTTTTTTTGGTGTGTGTGTATGTGTTTTAATCTTATTGTGTAAAAACAATTAACATGAGATTTGGCCTCTTAACAAATTTTAATTGTACAGTACAATATAGTTATCTATAGGCACGATGTTGTACAGAGGATTCGTATAACTTAGCTACAGTAATTGAAATTTTATACTCATTGATTAGCAAATACCCCTTTGTCCCTCCTCCAGCCCGTGGTAACCACCATTCTATTCTTTGCATCTATGAGTTTGATTATTTTAGGTAACTTATATAAGTGGGGTAATAAAGTATTTTTCCTTCTGTGACTGGCTTGACTTAACATAGCAATAGTAGTAGACTTCAATATCTCACTTTCAATAATAGGTAGAACAAAGAGACAGAAGATTACCTAAGAAACAGTAGACTTGAATAACATTATAGTTCACAGGCACCTAGCAGGCCTATTCAAAACATTCAAGCCAACAATGGCAAAATATATATTCTCCAAGATAAATCACATATTAAATTACAAAACAAGTCTTAACAAATTTAAGAAGGTTGAAACATACCAAGTATCTTTTAATCACAATGGAATAAAACTAAAAACCAACAGCAGAAGAAAAACAGAAGAATTCACAAATATGTGGAAATTATATGACATATATTTGAGCAATCTCTGGGTCAAAGAAGAAATCAAAAGGGAAATCATAAAATATCTTGAGAAACAATAAAACTCAATATGTTATAACTTATGGGATGCAGCAAAAGCAGTACTAAGAATAAAAATTTTGGCCATAAATGTCTATATTAAAATGAAGAAATACTTCAAATAAACAACCTAATTTTATATCTAAAGGAAGTAGAAAAAGAGAACAAACTAAATACAAAGCTATCAGAAGGAATCAAATAATAAAGATGGGAGCATAAATAAATAAAATAGAGACTAAAGAAACAATAGAAAAAAATAAACAAAACTCAAAATTAGGAGTCAATTTTTAAAAGAAATAAAATTGACAAAACTTTAGCTAGACTAAAAAGAGAGAAGACTCAAATCAATAAAATCAGACATGAAAGAGGAGGCATTACAGTTAGTGCCATAGAAATAAAGAGGATCTTCAGAGACAAATATGAATAATTATGTAACAACAAAAACTAGAAAATCTAGAAGAAATGAACAAATTCCTAGAATTCAACGACCTACCAAGGCTAAATCATGGAGAAATAGAAAGTCTGAAGAGGCTTATAATGAGTATGGAGATTGAATCAGTAATGAAAAACATATCAGGAAGTAAAAATCTAAAATCAGATGGCTTTACTGGTGAGTTCTGTCAAACATTTAAAAAATAAATAGTGTCATACCTTCTCAATTTTTTTTCAAAAACATGAAGAGATAGAAGCATTCCCAAATTCATTTCAGGAGATCAGGACCACGCCGATACCAAAACCAGACAAAGACACCAGAAGAACATAAAATTACAAGCCAATAATCCTGATGAACGTAGACGCAAAAATCCAGCAAAGTACTAGCAACAAAATTCATCTGCACGTTAAAAGGATCTTACATAATGTCCAGGCATGTTTTATCCCTAAGATGCAAGTGTGGTTCAACATAACCAAATGTATAAATGTGATATACAGCATGAAAAAAAATGAAAGATAAAAATTACATGATTGCCTCAATAGATGTAGAAAAAGCACTTAAAATTATTAACAAGCATTAATAATTTTAATGCTTATTAAAATTAAGCATTTGACAAAAACTCCCAAAAAAGTAGTAATATGAGAAAATTACCTCAACATAATAAAGGCTTTATATGAAAAGTTCATAACTAACATTATATTTAACATACTTAACATTCATCATACTTTGTGAAAAATCTTTCAGTTTTTACCATTAAAAACTGACAGCTTTTTCAGTAAGACAAGGAACAAGGCAAGGATGTCCACTTTTCCACTTCTATTAAACACGGTATTGGACATTCTGACCAGTGAGTTAGGAAAAAGACATAAAAGTCATCCAAATCAGAAAGGAGAAAATAAAATTGTCCCTGTTTACAGATGACCTGATCTTACATATATTAAAATAGAGCATAATTAAAAGAAAAATAAGAAAACAATGTTATTTATAATAGCACTAAGAAGAATAAAATATTTGGGAATGAACTTAACTAAAAAAGTGAAAGACTTTTACTCTGACCTGCAAAACATTCATGAAAAAAATTACAGAAGTTACACAAAGAATGGAAAGACATTTTATGTTCATGGATTGGAAGACTTAATATTGTTAAAATAACCATACTTCACAAAGCCATCTACAGATTCAATGCAATTTCTATCAAAATTCCATTGACTTTTTTCTTTTTTTACAGAAATTTTACATGGAACCGAAGAAGACAGCATATATCTAGAACAATCTTGAAAAGTAGTAAAATATGAGGCAGTATACTTTCTGATTTCAAAATATAAAACAAAGATTTAGTAATTAAAACAGCACAACACTGGCATAAAGACAGAAATATTGATCAATGGAAAAGAATAGAAAGCCCAGAAATAAAAACATGCAAAATATGAACTTTCTACTTGAAGATCTGATATTACTGATCTAAAACTTGCATCATTTAATTATTTGCTATGTTCTGCCAACAGGTTATCACATGAGTAACCAACTCCTTATTATGTGTACATGACAAAAGGAGACTGTTTTCTAAATGCATAAAATTAATTGATCTAAATGAAAAATCATGCTTTACAGAATGTAAGCAATAGTACTTTCAGCAGCTGCAACCCTTTGTCTTTTGGAATGGTCTTCCTAAGGCTACTACATTCACAGAAGGTTGAATTATCAGCCTAGAGAAATCTCCTAGGCCAAAGGAAATATCTGGGTAGCTATTGAAAATGCCTTTGCAGGCTAGGCGCAGTGGCTCACGCCTGCAATCCCAGCACTTTGGGAGGCTATGGAGGGTGGATCACTTGAGGTCCGGAGCTTGAGACCAGTCTGGACAATGTGGTGAAACCCCGTCTCTACTAAAAATACAAAAATTAACTGGGTGTGGTGATGCATGCCTGTAATCCCAGCTACTCAGGAGGCTGAGGCAGGAAAATCACTTGAACCTGGGAGTTGAAGTCTGCAGTGAGCCGAAGTCACGCCACTGCACTCCAGCCTGGGCAACAGAGTGAGACTGTCTCAACATAATAATAATAATAAGAATACATTTTTTTAAAAAGGGAAAAAAAATTCCTTTGCCAAATTATGACAGTAAGATAAATCTGACATAGTTGACTCCATCATGCTTCTGACCTCCAAATTGTCCTTGATCATTCTTGGGCATAGTAAGCCAAGCAAACTTTGGGAGAAATTTAGTTTATAGTTTAACCTTAAAACAAGGATGATAATAGTGATTCCCAAAACAAAACTGTGTAGTTTCTGTAGTTGCTTACTGCTCAGGGGTTATGTGGCCAGAGGTCACAAGATGCGTGACTATTACAACTGCTTCTATAAATAACATAAATATTGTAGAATCTAAGATTTTTTTTTTTGAGATGTTTTCCAGAGTGACTCCACCTGGACTTCTGACTCATGACTCAGTTGATCTTGTGGCCCCCATCTAGAATTATATACTATTTTGATTAATTATGAAATGACACTAGACCACTGGTTCAAGCTATTTTATTGTTTTTATGTTTTTTCCCTTAAATACTTTTCAAATTCTATTATATCGGTTGATTTAGCAAATATTTATTTGCTTATAGTGTAATGAATAATCCAATGTGTTCACAGATAAATTTTCTGATTAATATTCATAATACAACTTTAAGGAATACTTGATTTTGAACGATCTTAACTACATTCATCCTGTTTCATTTTTTAACTTTTAAAATTGTAAAGTTTTTCATTTAAAACGATACATTAAAACTATGCTTATGATATATATAGATAGATAGATAAAATGAAATTATGTGTGGGATTTATTGTAAAGTAAATCAGGAGGGAAGTCATTAGATAAAGCTAGTGTCATTGATGAGTAAATGGGAGCCCATTACATTTTTCTCTTAAATTCTTTATATTTGAAAATGTTCAAAATAGATAGCAACAAGCAATTATAATCCTATTAGAAAGTAATTGTTTAGAAATATTTCTGACTTTTTCCCAAAGTTACCTATTTGAATCTTTGTATTATGTTACATGAGATTAAAGTGTTTTAAAAATTATACTTAGAGTCTGAGTGCAGTGTCTCACACCAGTAATCCCAGCATTTTGGGAGGCCTAGGCAGGCAGATCCCTTCAGCCCAGGAGTTTGAGACCAGCCTGGGCAACACAGCAAAATTCCGTCTCTACAAAAAATAGAAAAAATTAGCCGGGTGTGGTGGTGTGTGCCTGCCTGTAATTCTAGCTGCTCAGGAGGTTGAGGTGGCAGGTATACATGATCCTAGAAAGTCGAGGCTACAGTGAGCTGTGATTGTGCCACTGCAGTGCAGCTGGGGTGACAGAGTGAGACTCTGTTTCAAAACAACAACACAAACAACAAATATGTGTATAAATTTATGCATACATATTATAGTACTGAAAGGTTAGAAGTCACTTCTTGGCTACCAGGAATATTTTTATATTTTAATGCATCTAAATATATTTCTTTCATTTTTTTCACCTAAGTTCAAGTTATGATGTAAGAATGTAGCATCAGATATTAAGAAAAATAATGTATCTCACTGGTACTAAGAAAGATCATTATGTATTATTGGGTATACCAAGTTAAATACATTAGCCAAATATTTATGCCAAAGTAAATATTAAAAGAACAAATCAAGCAAATCTAAATTATGTTTTATTGTTTTATTTCTCCTTTATTAAATCTAAAGATAAAAGAATACATGTGTAGAGGAAGCAAAACTTTCTAATTACTCTCTTAAGCCCTAGCTGGACCTGAGAATCAACTTGGTATAAGATAGATTCACAGACAAAAACCATTCAGATTTATTTAATGAAAGTTTTAGATCATCTGGGAGCCTTAGTAAATAAGTAAAGACCCAAAGCAGTAGCAAGAACTACTTTTTTAAAAAAAATTCTAAGTTGACCAATGTGAAGTAAGTTGCGCGCGTGTGTGTGTGTGTGTATGTGTATGTGTGTGAATGTAACTAAAATATGTGGGGAGGCCAAGGAAGATAATTATTTCAAAAAAATGTACAGAAAGTTTTCAGTTTTAACCTCCATTCCTTTATGGTAAGAATATATATATGTTTTTTTGTTTTGTTTTGTTTTTTCCTTTTTTCCTTTTTTTTCTGAGATGGAGTCTCTCTCTGTCACCCAGGGTGAAGTGCAGTGGTGTGATCTCAGCTCACTGCAACCTCCACCTCCCAGGTTCAAGAGATTCCCCTGTAGTAGAGACGGGGTTTCACCATGTTGGCCAGGCTGGTCTTGAACTCCTGACCTCAGGTGATCCACCTGCCTCAGCCTCTCAAAGTGCTGGGATTACAGATGTGAGCCACTATGTCAGGCCGGTAAGAATTTTTTCTTTTATCCTCCTGGCATAGAAAAGGTAGCTTTCATACGGAAACTATATTTCTTATTTTAAAAGAAAGAGGATTAGAGTACTCTTCTTACATCTGCTGTTTTTCAAATGACTTTAACTCAAAATAGTCAATTTGCTAGAATAGCATATTTTCAAGTGTCACGTTCTAATCTCCTTCACACACCTTAAAATATTCTGAAAGCCACATACATGATCATTTATCTTTGTTTTGATTAAAGATTGAATTAAAATGTAACAAATTCATAGCTCTCTCCCCATTCAATATGTTTTCTAGATACTCTCTAACTTATTAGGTACAGACCTTTTTAAGGTCTTGTGTTATCTTTGCTAATGTTCATTGCGCATCAGAGAATGACTCATTAGGTTACTGTATTTTTGAAAACACAGTTCACCTACATGTTGACATTAATTTTTAATTACAAGTTTTACAAATAAAACAGCTGTCCCCCTTCCTGGTTTTGTTTCTGTTCTCTGAATGAATCTATTTTCCAGTTGACATTCACAAGTTATATATGTATTTTTATGACTTTTCTAAATATAAACAAATTATATATGTAAAAACTTTTAAAACTCCTATAATGCAGAGAAATGTCTAGAAATAACCTCAAAGGAAGAAACTATAAAGATAGAGGTAGTTTTAAATACAGAAATACTGTCTTAATTTTCAGAAAGTACAAAATTAAAAGTCACATGAAACGTGGGAAAAAAACATGTGATCATGAGCTTCTGTTCATTTTTACGTCTTTCACATCACTATACTGCGAGCTCGTTGGTTACAGGAAATGTATTTTTATAATGAAAACAATGCTTTTTAGCTACTTCTACAAGTCTTATATCAGCCTATGTTCTGGACTATGTTTGCAAGGATATTTGTATAGCAAATGGCAGATAACATCCCCTCTGAGTGAAATGGCAGATGTTTTTCCACACGAGAATAATGAAGATAACGTCTCCCTCCAGGGAAAGGTCAGCTAAATTTGCTAGCACCATGGTTAAAAGATCGGGAATGTCATGTTCTCTGGATTTCTCAGCTGTGACACAAACACACCCAGGGTGCGATATCCACCTATATCAAGACCTGCCGACTATGGAGTCAAGGGAAAACAATGTAAACATAAACTTCATGCTGCCTGGTGTGCCATAAATAGAAAAGTCTTCTTCCTTGAACCTAAGAATTTCATACCTTCTCACAGTAGCTATGAAACTGTCTGGCTAATTTGTTAGCTTCCAATCCCAGTAAAATATCAGACCTTGCGAAGTTCTTCACCTATCAAGTCTTTGCCTGATACCTGTGTATGAACCTTATTGGAGACAAATACAATAAATTTGAATCAAAAAGTAATAATTGAGGCCAAGAATGTTGAATCTTGCAAGAATTTTGAAGTCTGCATCTTTAGTAACTAAAATAGTGTCTGACACCATTGAGTTAAAACCCAAAAAATTTCATAGGCATGGGCAAGGACTTCATGTCTAAAACACCAAAAGCAATGGCAACAAAAGCCAAAATTGACAAATGGGATCTAATTAAACTAAAGAGCTTCTGCACAGCAAAAGAAACTACCATCAGACTGAACAGGCAACCTACAGAATGGGAGAAAATTTTTGCCATCTACTCATCTGACAAAGGGCTAATATCCAGAACCTATAAAGAACTCAGTCAAATTTACAAGAAAAAAAAACTAAACAACCCCATCAAAAAGTGGACAAAGGATAAGAACAGACATTTCTCAAAAGAAGACATTCACACAGCCAACAGACGCATGAAAAAATGCTCATCATCACTCGCCATCAGAGAAATGCAAATCAAAACCACAATGAGATATTATCTCACACCAGTTACAATGGCAATCGTTAAAACATCAGGAAACAACAGGTGCTGGAGACGATGTGGAGAAATAGGAACACTTTTAGACTGTTGGTGGGACTGTAAACTACTTCAATCATTGTGGAAAGCAGTGTGGTGATTCCTCAAGGATATAGAACTAGAAATACCATTTGACCCAGCCATCCCATTAGTGGGTATATACCCAAAGGATTATAAATCATGCTGCTATAAAGACACATGCACACGTATGTTCGTATGTTTATTGTGGCACTATTCACAATAGCAAAGACTTGGAATCAACCCAAATGTCCATCAGTGATAGACTGGATTAAGAAAATGTGGCACATATACACCATGGAATACTATGCAGCCATAAAAAGGATGAGTTTGTGTCCTTCGTAGGGACATGGATGCAGCTGGAAACCATCATTGTCAGCAAACTATTGCAAGAACAGAAAACCAAACACCGCACGTTCTCACTCATAGGTGGGAATTGAACCATGAGATTACTTGGACACAGGAAGGGGAACATCACACACCAGGGCCTATTGTGGGGAGGCGGGATGGCAGAGGGATAGCATTAGGAGATATACCTAATGTAAATGACGAGTTAATGGATGCAGCACACCAACATGGCACATGTATACATATGTAACAAACCTGCACATTGTGCATATATACCCTAAAACTTAAAGTATAATAAAAAAGAAAAGAAAAAATAAAAAAGCCAATCAACCACAACAAATGTATTGAACAAGCAAACGAATTAGAATTGAAGTATTTTGTCTCTATTTTAAATGTTTTCCTACTGCACTATAAATACTAGTTAGACTTATAAAATATAGTTTAATTATTTTAGTAAACTTGACACTTAGGAAAAGTCTATCACCACTTGAACCTGTTAATTCAAACTGCTTAATGATAGAGGGTTCTTGATTCATTTTACATGCCAAAAACATCATCATTGGAACATTTTATTTTTGAAAAACACCACAGAAATACCAGTCTAAAATTTTCCTTTGCATATAAAATTAACTAAATGTTAATACTCTGTTTTCAATATAATCATTTCAATGAATTAAATATTTTATATTTTTAACTCATATGTAAAAGTGTCTATTCACATAGTATCAAAGTCAGTAAAGTGCTAAAAATGTGCCTTTTACTGCTTTTCTTTGTTACTTTTGCACTGAAATTAAATTGAGTGGGAATTGTGTTTTTGTCATATGTGATTCAAAGTGGAAGTGAGCTCTCCAAATAAATATGTCTGAGAGATAAGTAAGCATGTCAGACAGGATACATGAAGAAAATAGATTGTGTAAAGAGAACTAGACATGGTATTTAAAAATGTGATTTCATGAAAACTTGTAAGTGAAACAACAGGAATTTATATTGAATCATGAAGAACATTTGCAAAGAATGGTGAAAATACTGATGAGAATTACAAAGGAGGTCACTGAAGAGAGAAATGAGGCTTGCTCAGAACAATGAATTTTTTCTTGTAAATGAACTGGGTTCTGCAAAGAGATAGTCACTTCATTTATCAAAACATTGGTGAATGAGTTGTCTCCTTGCCATCACCAAAAGACCCCAGACAGTAGAGCTTACGGTAAAAGGAGATACGGAGGAGGAAGAGGAAAAGGAGCAGGAAACCTCCTGTAAGGACTCTGTCAAATCCCTTGGGAATGTGAAATAGTCTTGGGAATCTTTTTTTTTTTTTTTTTTTTTTGAGACGGAGTCTCGCTCTGTCTCCCAGGCTGGAGTGCAGTGGCCGGATCTCAGCTCACTGCAAGCTCCGCCTCCCAGGTTCACGCCATTCTCCTGCCTCAGCCTCCCGAGTAGCTGGGACTACAGGCGCCCGCCACCTCGCCTGGCTAGTTTTTTTTTGTGTTTTGTTTTTGTATTTTTTTAGTAGAGACGGGGTTTCACCGTGTTAGCCAGGATGGCCTCGATGCCCTGACCTCGCGATCCGTCCGCCTCGGCCTCCCAAACTGCTGGGATTACAGGCTTGAGCCACCGCCCCCGGCCAGTCTTGGGAATCTTAAGACATATCAGAGAGTGCAGCTTCTTTACCAAAGCAAAGTACGGAATTGTTTGGGGAAAAAGTTGCAAATGAAGTAAATGGGTGGGAAACAAAAAACAGTATAAACATGTTTTAAAAATGTCATCAAGCAATAGAGTCTAGAATGACGAAAGATACAAGGCCTCTTCTAGAAATGAGGTCTGGTAAGAACTTTGTTACTCCCCATCATCATTACAATTGTTTTTCTGCTTGGGAGTGAATCTAGCCCAGTATACTAGGATCTACCTGCTTAGAACTTATTTTCCAAACACATATAGTGTAAAGAAGACCCAGTAAGGGATATATTAATTATAATAATTAATGTCATAATGTCTTTGCAATGTGTAAATCTTTTGATAAATAAGAGACATGTTAAATCCAGGTAATACAGATTCAAAAATGTTAAAATGCCTTCCATAATTCCATTGATAGAGGCAGAAGTCAGAGAAATTCTAAGTGGACAAGGGTGGGTCTCCAGTAAAACCCCACCCTCAAGGTGAAAAGTCTGAAACCCATGGCCCAAAGTGATAATTTCTATCCCTGTTTGCCGACTCTCTCCCAATTAGTTGTTTCTAAATAATGTCTTTTTACAAATCGAATGTTGCCTTTTCCAAAAGTATCTATGCTCCGCCCCCTGCCCAGCAGCTCCCATGCTGGACCTGTAAAGACCCCAGACTCAATCAGTAGAGAGGGCGATGCAGCTTGACTGGAAAGAAGCAACTTGATTTGAGAGGTACGGCTGGACTTCAGGGGAGAGATGGCTTAACTTCGAAGAAGAGCTGGCCAGAGATAGCTGGACTTCAGGGAAGATTGCTTGCCTGTCCTTCCACCCCTCCAGCTCCCCTCTCTTTTGAGAGCCATTTTCATTGCTAAATAAAATTCTCCACCTCCACCATACTTCAAGTGTCCGTGTGACCTCATTCCTCTCAGATCCTGGACAAGAGCTTGGGACTCATTGAGCACGGGTACCCGAAAAAGGCTGTTACACTGCCCCTTTACCATCACTGGCAGAGGGCAGCTGCCCCACCTGACAAGGCAAGGTACCCATTGAGCTGACAACACACTGTTGTCCATGGATGGTGGAGCTAACAGAGCATTGTAACACACACTCTGGGGCTTCGAGGGTCACAGGCACCCCCACTTGGGCTCCACCATGGGGCCCGCACAGAGCCTGCGCTGGCCAGTGCCCAAAGTGGCCAGCCGGATCCCGCACTCACTTGCTTACTCTCTCCTTCCCATAAGAGGTTGAATACAGCTGGCCGAGTAAATGGGGCAACCCTGTTGTAAGTCCAACGCAGGGGTCGAGAAAAATTCCGGCATCACCATGATATAGAGATAATGGAATGAAATGTGAAAGTCCCATTTGTCTTTTCCCAACAATTTAATTACAGTTGTGCTTCAGGCACTTGGTTGATGACTGGGGATAAAATGACAAACAATATAGCTATACCCATAAGGAGCACATATTTTATTAAAGAAATAAGAATTAGGTACAGGAACAACAACAACAAAAACCTAGAGATTTAAATATGCTATGAAAGGCACTGGTTGAATGTTGGCTAGAAATTGTTAATGTTGCTGAATAAAAAGTTACTTTAAATGGGATAGGATAAAAATATTTCTCTGAGGTGGGGAGCTCTAAATTGAGTCCTAAGGGATGAAAACTTCCACGTGAGGAAGCATGGTGAAGAATATTTTAGGCATAGGAAACACACAGGGTGACTATAGAAAATAAAAATGACAATGTCAGCAGATTAGATTGGAGAGAGGAAAAGTGCAAAAAATATTGCGGTGTCTTGTAGACCAATGATTAATGATTGATTCTTCTACCCAATTATTCAATTAATGTTTATTGAGAACCTGTTATGTGCCAGGAACTATTCTAGGCATTTAGGAATATTCTCTATGGAGTTTACATTTTATGTGAGAGAAAACTGACAGTGAATGCAAAAGATAAGAACAACATTTAGTATATTGATAGGTGATCAATGCTTTGGAGAGAAATAAAACCGTGAAGGGAAAGAGGGAGTAGCTCCATGGAGAATTGGCTTACAATTTTTATTATGGTCTATGTAGATATGACAGATAAAGGCAAGAATAAAGGCTTGAACTGATTTGGGTGTAATGTTCAGTGTTACATTTTAAACATGCTAATGAAATTGTCCTTGCAAAATTATGACAGTAAGAGAAATCTGACAGAGTTGACCCTAACTTGCTTCTAACCTCCAAGCTGTCCTTGGTTATTCCTATACATAGGCCAAGCTAACTTTGAGAGAAATTTATAGTTTAACTTTGAAACAACAATAATACTAATCCCTACCAAAAACTAATTCCCTCTCTCTTCCTGCAGCTGTAAGTGCTTTGTAAGACTGATGAGAGGTTATGAGATACATGCAGTTTCTAGAGTCCCTTACTGCTCAGGGGTCATGTGGCCAGAGGTCACAAGATTTGTGATCTTCCCAATTGCTCCTATGGATAACATCACTACTGTGGAACCTAAGATTTTTTGTGTGAGATATTTTTTAGAGCGACCTCACCCAGACTCCTGACTCAGGATTCAACTAATCCCGTGGCTGCATCCAGAGGCAGATGCAAATGGTTTTCCATACCTCCATGATTTCATCTTTAACCAAGCAGCAGTATCCATTCCCTATTCCCCTGCTTTCCAGAGTGTGCATAAAACCCTTGGAGTCTTTGGGAAGACTGATTTGAGTAATAACTCCAGTTTTCCCTTGTGGACCGGTCTTGCATCAGTTACATTCTTTCTCTACTACAATACTGTGGTCTTAGTGGATGGATTTTGTCTGGGCAGTGGGCAGAAAGGACCTGGAAGATGATTACATTAAGTTGAAATTATTCTTAGATACCAAGTGAAAATTAGCTGGCTATAGTAAAAACTTAATTATAAGTTACGGAAATTTTCAAGATCTTTTCACTATTTTATTTTATTTTATTTTTATTTTTTATTTATTTATTTTTCTTTTTTTTTCTTTATTATACTTTAAGTTCTAGGGTACCTGTGCACAACGTGCAGGTTTGTTACATATGTATACATGTGCCATGTTGCTGTGCTGCACCCATCAACTCGTCAGCATCCGTCAACTCGTCATTTACATCAGTTATAACTCCCAATGCCATCCCTTTCCCCTCCCCCCTCCCCATAATAGGCTCTGGTGTGTGATGTTCCCCTTCCCATGTCCAAGTGATTTCATTGTTCAGTTCCCACCTATGAGTGAGAACATGTGGTGTTTGGTTTTCTGTTCTTATGATAGTTTGCTGAGAATGATGGTTTCCAGCTGCATCCATGTCCCTACAAAGGACACAAACTCATCCTTTTTTATGGCTACATAGTGTTCCATGGTGTATATGTGCCACATTTTCTTAATCCAGTCTGTCACTGATGGACATTTGGGTTGATTCCAAGTCTTTGCTATTGTGAATAGTGCAGCAATAAACATACGTGTGCATGTGTCTTTATAGCAGCATGATTTATAATCCTTTGGGTATATACCCAGTAATGGGATGGCTGAGTCATATGGTATTTCTAGTTCTAGATCCTTGAGGAATTGCCATACTCTTTTCCACAATGGTTGAAATAGTTTACAATCCCACCAACAGTGTAAAAGTGTTCCTATTTCTCCACAGCCTCTCCAGCACCTGTTGTTTCCTGACTTTTTAATGATTGCCATTCTAACTGGTGTGACTGGCCATCAGAGAAATGCAAATCAAAACCACAATGAGATCTTTTCACTATTTTATAAAAGAATATCCTGATAGATGTTTGGAGAATTGGTAGGAGTCTACTTTGAAGGAATGTGATCATGGAAGATTATTAATACTGTTTGAGGATAAAGATGTTGACTTGGACAGTGGTGGCAATAGAGTTGGAGAAGAAACAGATTTTAAATATATATATATACACACACACATACATGTATATACACACACATACATATATATATATATATATTTATCCTTTAGGGTTTTACTTCACAATGGAATCAGTAGTTAGTACAGGAATCTGTATCAATATTGTAATATGAACACTAGATATTTTGATTATTCACTTGATAAGGAAACTCTGAAAATATAATGAATTCAAAAGGCCTAGGGTTTAATGCTTTTATATAATTCAATATTTGTAGCAGTACTGCAAATGTTATAAATTCCCTTGGTTACGAGGCAGACAAAAATTTATTAGGATTTGTTCCATCCATAGGTCTGAATTACTTGTACCATATCACATTATTTTAATTACTATGTTTTTGTATTATGTTTAACAATTTAGTTGATGAAACCCTGTCTCTACTGAAAATACAAAATTAGCCAGGCATGGTGGCAGGTGCCTGTAATCCCAGCTACTTGGCAGGCTGAGGCAGGAGAATCGCTTGAACCCGGGAGGCAGAGATTGAAGTGAGCCGAGATCGCACCATTACACTCCAGCCTGGGCAACAAGAGCGAAACTCCATCTCAAAAAATAAATTAATTAAAATAAAATGAAAAATTAAATATATTTTAGAAGAAGAAACTACTGAAGACACGATAGATAAGATATATGGCATAAAAAGAGTAAATATTGAAGAGTGCTTTGGAAGTTTTTGGTTTGAAGAAATCAATGTTTATTCAGGGCACGACTAAACTATTAGAAGGTGAAGAATAGTCAAGACATAGATTCTATTTTGGGTGTAATGTGGGAGGGAGCTAAAGTCAAGAGTTTCTCTTTAAAATTTGCAAAACGACACATAAAAGTGAGTTGATTAGTCAGCAAGTTACTGACAACAACTCTTTTTAAGCTCTTGTTTTGTGTCAGACACTGCTATAGTCTCTAAAGGACACAAGAAAACAAGGTAGAGGTTTCTTGACATCTCTAAGCCTCATTTTCACTCTTCTATAAAACTAGTGTCTACTAAATGAAGTTGTGAGGATTATATAATAAATAACCATACTTTTGCATACTAATTATGTCTGCTAAAAGGTGACCACTATAGAATAAAACTGAGAGTGCAAATTAAATTTGGAGGAATATATTTGATTGAAATTTAAATGTTAAGTAAATAATTGTATGCAAACAGTTAAAGACAACTCTTCCTGCAAAATAAAATATTCTAAGGGTTTGAGGTTCCCAGGGAAGAACCTGGGGTCCCATAAAACATAGTTTAAGAAATTAAAGTCTAAATCTATGATTTATTACTTAGCAAGTGGTGGTTAATTGGCTTTTCTCAAACATTCTGTTTTCTACCTTCGCTTTAATTTCCTCAAGTAAGTGCATTATATTTCCCACACTGAGATATTAGAAAGCAAAGTTAATCTACGCTCCCAAGGAGAATCAAATTAATTTAGTCACCAAAATTTAGTAATGTTGTTTCAGTGCTGTCAGATTCTATTTTGAAATCTGTCAAATTTTCATGTATCAGTGATCAAAAGGGATCCCCCCAGTTTGATTTATTTAATATATAGGTAAATTTATTGACTGTTTTTCTTTAAAATGTCTTTTTTCTCTTCTTTTATGTTTTGTTGTTGTTTTCCAGTGAACAATTTACTATTTTAAACACGCTTGCTGCTACCAGCGTTGAAAGCAAAAATTATGGCTTCAACTACTTTTTGTTTTTCACTTATAAGTTTATATATTTTCATTTAGAGAAAAGGAAGTTCTCTGTTATTACCTACCATTGAAAAGCAGAATAAGAGTCTAGATTTAACAACTGTATAAATCTACCAAGGATCTTTCATTTTGGTGACACTATTAGTTGAGTTGATAGGTTGACTATCATGACTCATCTTCCATTTGTTGTGTGGGTTGAGGATTTCTTTTTGGGAAAACACTAAAAAGGGAATATTTTTAAAATGTGATTTCCTTCATATTTTTCCTGATTGATTGCACAGCTTTTTCTCTGTGGCTTCTTCCTCATCCAGCATATTTCAGCTTTAATAGCATCTTTTTTAGAGAGGCCTTCACTAATCACTCCGCAGAATTAACTCTCTTTGTACTGTGCTCTATCCGTATACCTTGTTTATTTCCTCAACAGCACTCATCAAAATTTCTGATTATCTTCTTACTTTTTTATCTACTTCACTTTATTATAATTTCGACAAGGTCAGAGACCATTCCTGCTTTATGCATTCACTTAAAACATTTATAATTTTGCATAGGACTCTTTTCAGCTAGCTCTCTAGCTCCTGTCAGGCCAGTGCTGTGGTGATCAGGTCCTCATAGGCTTGCACCAACTTCATAAAAGCATCTCATCTGGGGCCCATATCCATCACTTTCCTCCTTATTATGTAATTTTTCTGTGCACCTGAGAGAGATGTGCCCAGTAAACCCACTTAGCCTTTACACACACAAAACCTCAAACTGTGGAGAAGGCAATGCCTGTGAATTTCTGGATCAATGGGGAATAAGAGCAAAGGACAAATGCTTGTCCCTTTAATCTTCTGAGTGGACAGTTTTGAAATATATGTCAGAAAGCTCCTCAGACGTTCTGAAAAACTGTACGTGAATTGCTATAATCTGTGGCCAACTTGATAAAGCATTCATATATTAAACTTTTCTTCTTCATCTCATTTTTCTTTTCCCTCATCCTTACTCCCTGGTATAACATTAGCAAACAAACTAACTCCTTGCAAACCATTGTCTCAGGCTCAGTTTTTTATGCTACCCTAAAATAGGCTATTTCAATTTAAATTAATTAATATAAAATAAAAATTAAAAATTAGTTTATTAACAAAATCAATGCACAAAAATTAGTAGCATTCCTATACACAAACAACAGTCAAGTCAAGAGCCAAATCAGGAATTCAATACCATTCACAATTAACACAGAAAGAAATAAATACCCAGGAATATAGCTAACCAGGGAGATGAAAGATGTCTACAAGGAGAACTACAAAACTGCTCAAAAAATCAAATGGAAAAACATTCTATGATCATGATAGGAAGAATCAATTTTGTTAAAATGTCCAAACTGTTTAAAAGAATTTGAAGATTCAGTGCTATTCCTATCAAACAACCAATGACATTCCTCACAGAACTGGAAAAAACCCTATTTTAAAATTCACGTGGAACAAAAAGGAGCTGAATAACCACGGCAATTCTAATCTAAAAGAACAAAGCTGGAGGCATCAGGTTACCTGATTTCAAACTATACTATAGAGCTACAGTAACCAAAACAGCATGGCACTGGTACAAATACAATCATATAGACTAATGTAACAGAATCAAGAGCCCAGAAATAAAGTCACACACCTAAAACCATCTGTTCTTTGACAAACCTGACAAAAACAAGCAGTGAGAAAAGAACTCCCAATTCAATAAATGATGCTGGAATAACTGGCAAGTCATATGCGAAGGATTGAGACTGGACCCGTTCCTTATACCATAGGCAAAAATTAACTTGAGATGGATTAAAGACTTAAATGTAAAACCCAAAACTATAAAAACCCTGGACGACAACCTAGGCAATACCATACTGAACATACAAATGGGTAAAAATTTCATGATGAACATTCCAGGAGCAATTGCAAAAAAAAAGCAAAAATTGACAAATGGGATTTAATTAAACTAAAGAGCTTCTGCATAGCAAAGGAAACTATGAACAAATGGACAACCGACAAAATGAAAGAAAATTTTTGTAGACTAGCATCTGATAACAGTCTAATATCCAGTGTCCGCAAGGAACTTAAACACATTTGCAATAAAAAATCAAACAATCCCATTAAAAAGTAGGCAATACGACTGGGCGCAGTGGCTCATGCTTGTAATCCCAGCACTTTGGGAGACCAAGGCGGTCGGATCACGAGGTCAGAAGATCGAGACCATCCTGGCTAACATGGTGAAAACCCGTTTCCACTAAAAATACAAAAAATTAGGCAGGTGTGGTGGTGGGCACCTGTAGTCCCAGCTACTTGGGAGGCTGAGGCCGGAGAATGGCGTGAACCTGGGAGATGAAAGTTGCAGTGAGCCAAGGTGGTGCCACTGCACTCCAGCCTGGGTGACAGAGCAAGACTCTGTCTCAAAAAAAAAAAAAAAGTAGGCAAAGGACATGAACAGACACTTTTCATAAAAAGACGTACATGTGGGCAACAATCCTATTAAAAAATGCTCAACATCACTGATCATTAGATAAATGCAAATCAAAACCACTATGAGATACCATCTCACACCAGTCAGAATGGCCATTAAAAAAAAAAATAGGGCCGGGCGCAGTGCCTCAAACCTGTAATCTCAGCGCTTTGGGAGGCCGAGACGGGCGGATCCCGAGGTCAGGAGATCCAGACCATCCTGGCTAACATGGTGAAACCCTGTCTCCACTAAAAAATACAAAAACTAGCCGGGCGAGGTGGCGGGCGCCCATAGTCCCAGCTACTCGGGAGGCTGAGGCAGGAGAATGGCGTGAACCCGGGAGGCCGAGCTTGCAGTGAGCTGAGATCCGACCACTGCACTCCAGCCTGGGCGACAGAGCCAGACTCCGTCTCAAAAAAAAAAAAAAAAAAAAAAAAAAGTAAAAAAAAATAACAGGTGTTGTGAGTTCACAGAGAAAGAGGACACTTATAAACTGTCGGTAAAATTGTAAATTACTTCAACCGTTGTGGAGAACAGTGTGGTGATTCTTCAAATACCTAAAAACAGAACTATCAATCAACCCAGCAAACCTATTACTGGGTATACATCCAAAGGAATAAAAATCATTCTATTACAAAGACATATGCATGCATATGTTCATTGCAGCACTTTTTACAGTAACAAAGACATGAAAGCACCCTAAATGTCCATCAATGGTAGACTGAATAAAGAAACTGTGATGTATATACATCATAGAATAGGTAGTAATAAAATGATAGATTATGTCCTTTGAAGCAATATAGATAAAGCTGTAGGCCATTATGCTTAACAAACTAACACAGGAAAAGAAAACCAATTACTCATGATCTCACTTATAAGTGGGAGCTAAATGATGAGGACACATGGACACACAGAGGAGAACAACACACAGTGGGTACTTTCAGAGGGTAGAAGGTGGGAGGAGGGAGAGGATCCAGAAAAAAATAAGTGATGGCTACGAGACTTAATAAATGAGTGATGAAATAATCTGCACAACAAATCCTGATGGCACACGTGTATCTATGTAACAAACTTGCCTACACATGTAACTCTGAAATATATATATATATCACATATATATATCATATATATATGATGATCAGTCTTACTAGCCACATTTTCTTTTTTTTCCCCTCTTTTTTCAGAGAGGGTCTCTCTCCCTCTGTCGCCCAGGCTGGAGTGCAGTGGTGCCTCTGCTCAATGCATCCTTGACCTCCTGGGCTCAACGGAACCTCCCACCTCAATCTCCTGAGTAGCTGAGAACACATCACAACAGCTGGCTAGTTTTTCTTATTATTATTATTTTAAATTTTTTGTAGAGATGAGGTCTCACTATGTTGCCAAGGCTTATCTTGAACTCCTGGACTTAAGCAATCCTCCCACCTTGGCATCCCAGAGTTCTGGGAATATAGGCATTTGTCACTGCACCCAGCCTCACTAACTGTGTTCCTAACACTCAATAGTCCCATGTGTCTAGAAACTACCACACTGGAAAATAAGACTTTAGAACATTTTCATAAAGATGAAGAAGTTTATTGTATGACACTAGTCCACGGACTAGTGCACCACAGAACCTCAGTAGACAAGTGAAGGTACGTCTAGGTAGGAATTAATCCACCTTTCTTATCTAGAGAGATAATCAATAAGCCTGATCGTTTTGATAGGATTTTATTGACTGATCCCTTTCACTTATATCATATGCTTTAATTTCCAAGACTCACTAATTTGTAGGAGTTAACAAATGGCTATGCCAATTGTGAGACTTATTGGAAGAAGATGTGAATAATTTATAAAGACAACACTAGCATAGGAAAAGGTGATTACAGTTTTTTTTTAATTGAAAACAAACGTATTCACTAAACATGTAGAAGAGATACACTACTTCTATATTAAATACATATTTTTAGATCAGTCCATAAAATGAGTTTGACAGTCAATCTTAAGGTATAATTTAAAATAAAATTCAAAGAAAAAGAACAATTCAGGTTTAACCAAATAAATTGGGACGATTAATTAAACTAATTATTGGCATGATAAGTAATCAAACTCTTGTTTTCTCAATTAGAGGGTTATTTGAAATGTTTCTTGAAATTAAATTTCTGCTAAATAATTTTTGCTTTAAAAAATGCTTTTTGGTTTCAAATAGTAATGTTGTGGTGATGCTTCTAGTTGTATCACTTCAGGCATCAACATTTTAATTTGTACAAACTGGGACTTCATTTCTGTCTTACTTGTTGATTCTTTGAAATACTCACTATGTTTATTTATAGTTACAAGACGGACATTATTTGTTGGCTATACCACTGACCTTTATCTCCTCTAGAGTCATGAATATTTTCACCAGAGGCGGTTGGCTCACGAAGTCAAGAGATCGAGAGCATCCTGGTCAACATGGTGAAACCCTGCTTCTACTAAAAATACAAAAATTAGCCGGGTGTGGTGACATGTGCCTGTAGTCCCAGATACTCAGGAGGCTGAGGTAGGAGAATTGCTGGAGGTTGCAGTGAGCCGAGATCGAGCCACTGCACTCCAACCTGGCAACAGAGTGAGACTCTGTTGGGAAAAAAAAAAAAAAAAAAAAAAAACATACAAAACCCCATTTCCTTTGTAGAAAGGTAAGCGTATCAGCTTTATAAACATGCAATTTCTGATATCTAGTGTGTTTTATTAAAGTCCCCAGTGAAGTCAAAAACAAGCATTCCCCCAGTGTTGACTGAATCTGAATTCTTGTAAAATTGTGCCTACTTTTCTTTATACAAAGCTGGAAATACATATTTATATATTTAAAAATAAATGCTTATCAAGTAGAATCATTACATTAAAAATTTTATCATATATGCTAAAAGTAACTCTATGCACTAAATGATGATTAAATATGTACAAATGAATATTAATTTGTTGTCTCTTCAACTTTATGAAAAATCTTCAAAATGAAAATCAATTGATTATAATTAACAAATAGTACAAGATCTAAACTTTCAGTATAATTGTACTTATAAGTTAAATATCTTTCACAGTCAAACTGAAGAGGTGAAGCACCCCAAAAGTAAGTTACCAAAAAGAAATACCAGTGACCCATAAATATACAAAAGTGTATCTAAATGATCAGTATTCAGCAACTAATTTGGAGAGATAAAAAAGGAAACAATATTTGACAAAAAATTCAAAACAAACTTAATGCCAAAACTTTTGACCAAGGCATACCATATGTATATATTTATTCTATGAAGAATGAAACAAAGAAAATCACAGAAATGCTTGTTTTAGAATATTTATCATACGATTGTTTATGATGGAGAAAAAAGTAAAGAGCTGTAATATGCTACTTTAAGGGTCTGAATTATATAATTGGATAAATTTTTTTTTACACATGACTTTTATAGAGCCACAAAATTATGTTCTTATAAATCTAAAACTCTTCTAAAAAGTAAAGTCTCTTTAAGTAATATTCTTAAATATATTTATAAATCTGTAGATATTCTTACAATATATTATTAGGTAATTAAATCTAATTATGAAGCATTGTTATGATGCCAACAATATGAAATGATAAAAACTTAAATAGAGAGAGAAAAAAGATTGTCATGGGCCAGGCACAGTGGCTCATGCCTGTAATCCCAGCACTTTGGGAGGCCGAGGCAGGCAGATCATGAGGTCAGGAGTTTGAGACCAGCCTGGCCTACATGGTGAAACTCCATCTCTATTAAAAATACAAAAATTAGCCACGCATGGTGGTGGGCCCCTATAATCCCAGCTACTATGGGAGGCTGAGGCAGGGGAATCACTTGAATCTGGGAGGTGGAGGTTGCAGTGAGCTGAGATCACACCATTGCACTCCAGCCTGGGCAACAAGATCAAAGCTCCCTCTCAAAAACAAAAACAAACAAAAAAGATTATCATGATGTAATAGTAAAGTACTTTATGGCGTGCTATAAGCACTTTGAGATGTCTCGTTTAATCATTACTGTTCTTTATGTAGTGTGATTAATTACTGTTCTTTTTTTTTTGTTCTTTTTTTTAAAATTTATTTATTATTATTATACTTTAAGTTGTAGGGTACATGTGCATAACGTGCAGGTTTGTTACATATGTATACTTGTGCCATGTTGGTGTGCTGCACCCATCAACTCATCATTTACATCAGGTATAACTCCCAATGCAATCCCTTCCCCCTCCGCCCTCGCCATGATAGGCCCCGGTGTGTGATGTTCCCCTTCCTGAGTCCAAGTGATCTCATTGTTCAGTTCCCACCTATGAGTGAGAACATGCGGTGTTTGGTTTTCTGTTCTTGTGATAGTTTGCTAAGAATGATGGATTCCAGCTGCATCCATGTCCCTACAAAGGACACAAACTCATCCTTTTTTATGGCTGCATAGTATTCCATGGTGTATATGTGCCACATTTTCTTAATCTTGTCTGTCACTGATGGACATTTGGGTTGATTCCAAGTCTTTGCTATTGTGAATAGTGCTGCAATAAACATACGTGTGCATATGTCTTTATAGCAGCATAATTTATAATCCTTTGGGTATATCCCCAGTAATGGGATGGCTGGGTCATATGGTACATCTAGTTCTAGATCCTTGAGGAATCGCCATACTGTTTTCCATAATGGTTGAACTAGTTTACAATCCCACCAACAGTGTAAAAGTGTTCCTATTTCTCCACATCCTCTCCAGCACCTGTTGTTTCCTGACTTTTGAATGATCGCCATTCTAACTGGTGTGAACAAAGCTGGAGGCATCACGCTACCTGACTTCAAACTATACTACAAGGCTACAGTAACCAAAACAGCATGGTACTGGTACCAAAACAGAGATATAGACCAATGGAACAGAACAGAGTCCTCAGAAATAATACCACACATCTACAGCCATCTGATCTTTGACAAACCTGAGTGAAACAAGAAATGGGGAAAGGATTCCCTATTTAATAAATGGTGCTGGGAAAATTGGCTAGCCATAAGTAGAAAGCTGAAACTGGATCCTTTCCTTACTCCTTATACGAAAATTAATTCAAGATGGATTAGAGACTTAAATGTTAGACCTAATACCATTACTGTTCTTTATGTAGTGCTATAAGTGCTTTTATATTTCCAAGACAGATATTACTTGTTGGCTATACCACTGTCCTTTTTCCCCTTTCAGTTCATTCTGTAAAACTCACTTTAGTTTTTCTTTCAAGACAGGTCTAGTAGTAATGAACTTCTTCAGCTTCTGTTCGTCTGAGAAAGTCGTAATCTCTACCTTATTTTCAAAGGATAATTCTGTTGAATGTAGGATATTCTTGGTTGACCGTTTTATTATTTGCACTTCGAACATGTTGGCCCACTGCCTTCTGGCATCCAAAGTTTCTGATAAAAAATACGCTTAAAATATTTTAATGGATTTCTTGTATGTGACATGTCATTTCTCTCTTGCTGCCTTCAAGAATGTCTTTGTCTTTCAGAAGTTTGATTATAATGTGACTCGGTGTGTGCCTCTTTGAGTTCATGTTAGTTGGCATATGTTGCGCCTCTTGGACGTTTTTTCAGGTCTTTCATCAAATCTGGGAAGTTTTCAGTGTTTACATTTTCAGATAGTCTCTCTGTGCCTTTCTTTTATCTATCTGCTTCTTCTAGAAATTCCACAATCCATATGTTAGTCAGCTTGACGGTGTCCTACAGGTTCTTCAGGATCTGTTCAATATTCTTCAAATTGTTTTTTTCTTTCTGTTCCTCAGGCTCAAGAGTTTCCACTGACCTATTGTAAAGTTCATTATTTATTCCTATTCTTTATTTTGCTTTCTCATATTTGCCTTTGAATTTGTCTAATTTTTCGTTGCAGTTACTGTACTTTTCAGATGCAAAATTTCCTTTTTTTAGTTTTTTCTCTTTATTATTACATTTTGTTCATGTATCATTTTCTTAACTTTTGAAAAATGTTTCTTTAGTACTTTGAGCATCTTTTGAAAGAAAAATCTTTGTTTAATAGATATGTCAACAGCTCCTTCTCATGAACAGTTCTTGTCAGTTTATTTATTTATTTATTTTTCTTTTGAATGGGCAGTACATTTATTCTTCTTTGTCGTTCTTGTGATTTCTTTTGTTGAAGATTAGAAACATAAATCTGATAATTTGTAACTCTGGAAATCAGATTCTTCCATTACCAAGGGTAGGCTTTAGTGTTATTTTGGTTATGACTTTTGTTTATTGTTTTTATTTTTTGCTTGTTGTGAGCTGTGCCTATGCCAAGTATCAGCTTAAAGTGTAAACTTAAGGTCTTCCCATTTCTTTTGAGCCTTGTGTTTCCCTGAACATGTGTGGTCATTTCTAATTTTCCTTATATATAAACTTACTTTTTCGTATTCTAGCTTTTAATGTCTGGCTCTCAAAATGGAAAAGAAAGAAAATTGAAGAGTAGGGAAAAAAGAATACAATCCCTTTACATCTTCTGGAAGTCACTTCAGCTGCTGAGGAAGGAGGCTTTAACCATGGGACAGGTACAGCATCAGACCATCCCCTGGAAGTTGGAAGCATTAGATAGACTCCTTCTATGACAAAAAAGGGACTTCTGATATCTGTCATTTGTCTATCTCAGTCATCTGTAACTATCCACATGTAGCAAGAGAGATGTTTTCATTTGACAGTATGTTTTGGAAAACACTCCATATCACTACACAGATATATTTTCAATTTCCTTTCATGTGTGTATAGTAACTCATTTATAAATGTGTCATTGTTATTTCAATCAATTCCTTAATGAATATTTGAATTATTTCTAATATTTGCTATTACTAATAATGACACTAAAAATGAAGAAATTTTGTGCATTTCAATTAGCTTTGCATGAGTATGTTTAAATACCTATACACAAGTCAAGGAGTAAATGGATATGTGATTTGCTAAATAGGTCAAGTTTTCCTTCAAAGAATTTGCACGATTTTATATTACCACCAATAGTATGCTATTTCTGTAAACATTTAAAAACTATTTGCTACTTAAGTTTTTGGTTTTTTTGTAATATGATAGATGAGAAATAGTGTTACTGTAGTGTTACTTATCTCCTTAAGAGTGAGATTAAGCACCTTCTTATATGTTCAGAGATGTTTGCATTTCTTTTCCTATATATTGAATTTATTTATTTTTCCTATCATAACATTGGTATATATCTTTTTTATTTTGTAGGAGCTCTTTCTATGTTAAGGACATTAACATTTGGTTGTCATATAAGAATATTATAGTTTCTCTTTTTAGGATGATTTTTGTCAATTATTTTATCTGCTATAATTTCTGATTTGCAAAGTTGCTGCAGGTTATTATGCACAGATAATAATTCTTATATTTTTATGGGACATTTAGAGAGCATGAAGTAGCTCTTTATCTCTTATTTTTGGCATAAATTCTATTTTTTTAGATATGAAGATTATGGCTTATTTTTCTTTTATTTGCATTTGTCAAGTTTATGATTCCCAATGTTTTTCTAAAATTTACTTATTTACTGTTTTTTTAATTTAAAAAAATAGATGTAAGTCTCACTATGTTTCACTAGTCGAGACCTCCTGGCCTCAAGCAATCCTGCCTGAGCACCCCAAAGTATGGGTATTATAGGCATGAAACACTGCACTCAGCCGTGCTTTTTTTTTATTTTTAAACGTCCAAAATAATTTTGTTTGATTTTTTTATCTTCTTATTTTTGCATTGAATGGCTGAATTTTACATTGTTAACAAATCTTAAAAAATTGTCATTTAAAGGGAGAATTTGACATATTTATATACATAAGATAGATGTTTGATCTCAATTTTGTCATAATGTTTCATTCCACTACATATGCAAAGAAAAAAAATACTATGAGGTTTATTTCTTTATCATTTTTCTTTTGTTTTGGTATATTTTTGGAATTTAGTAAGTAAGATTTCTTGGCTGCTTAAAATAAGAGTAAATATGATTAGCAAACAATGTTTTATCCTTTTTACCTTCTCTCACTCTATTAAAATATTATCACTACTATTATCTTAATTCGGGTATTTTCTTTGTCCTGTTTAGTGTGATAAATGTAATTGAACTACTTAATTTTTTGGCATGAAATGAATTTTTTTTGCGTCTATCTGACATACACCCTGCCTTTTTTTTTTCAAATATCTGTAAGTTCTATACTCTTACATTATCAGATCATTTGTATTTACATAATATCCTATTGCAGTTATCTCTATTTTTAATCTTAATTTTGTATTTAAATATATTTAATGTATACAAATGACCTGTTGCAAAATCTTCAATATCTTGTTTGTTTGAAGTTCTTTCTTTGTTCCTCAGGAACACTGCCCGAATATATTAATGCAAGAGGATTTTTTGTTATTTTGTTTTAGATGCTTTTAGCCTTTATTTACTTTTTGTACTAAAATTTCTTTTGGTTGGATAGAGAAAAATACTTGATTCATATTTTCTTTCTGTTTGTAACCAGTATCTTTGGTATGCAATGTTACTCTTCAGACGTTTGATGAAAGCCTGGTTTTTCTTAATATAAGAAAATTGGTATTCATGCCTAGGTTCTCAGAAATTTTTTTCTTTTTTTTTTGTAGTCTAATAGTGTTGCTATGATAGTTCTGAGTGTCAATAATTATTACTCAGTTTCTCCAGGTAAATAGCATACCTTATCAGTGAGAATATTTCTGAAATAAGGTTCTCTTGACATAGGTCTATATATTTTTAACATTATTTTTTGCTTTTGGGGGGAAGATAGAGTACTTTTGTGGGAGCTCAAATTAAACATGTGCTAAATAACTTCATCTTCTGCTTATATCATTTTCTCTTGAAATATTTTCATGCTTTTCTCTGTATCTTGAACTTTTCAATATTTTTCTATTCTAGTCTCTATTTTTATTACAGGGCTTTATGAAGTCTGTATTTGCTCTGTGTTAATTCTACACTGTCATTTCTGAATTTCTTTTATGTTTCACCTACTTGTTTTGTCTAGTTAACAAGAAGAAATTTGGAAGATTTAAAATTATGCCATGGTTTTATTTTCTTGGAACTGAACATCTGGATTACATAATAAAATATCTATTTTTTAAAAAGTTAGTCTAATTTGTGAGAATACAATTTGGGCCTTTTAAAATCACTTTTTTGTGTGTAGAATATTATTATAAATCAGAATTATCTTTTCACTTACAGGAAAACTAAAAATACATGGACCTAGAATGTATTTCCAATTCCCCTAATTTTTATAGCACAATAAGGAGTCACCCGAACAGTGTGATGAGATAGACAAGTATTAAACATTTTTAGATTCTCATTAAAGAAAAAAAAATGACCACAAATGCCTTTTTTTTTTTTTTTTTTTTTTTTTTTTTTTTTTGAGATGAAGTCTCACTTTGTTGCCCACGCTGGAATGCAATGGTGAGATCTCAGCTCACTGCAACATCAGCCTCTCACGTTCACAGCAATTCTTGTGCCTCAGCCTCCCGAGTAACTGGGATAACAGGAGTGAGCCACCTCGGCCAGCTAAATTTTGTACTTTTGGTAGAGACGGGGCTTCATCATGTTGGCCTGGTTAGTGTCTAACTCCTGACCTCAGGTGATCAGCCCGACTCGGCCTTCCAATGTGCTGGGATTACAGGGGTGAGCCACTGCACCCTGCCACAAATGCCATTTTCTGATAGAACCAGGAACTCCCTCTCCTAGTTTTTCTTCGTTTGATTCTGCACATTGCCTCATTTCTTTCCTTTCCGAATAAATTAATATTAGCTAACTTAAATTGCCATGGACCGTGAAAATACATGCTTTCTTCCCACCCCTTCAGGTACCCCGCAAGTGGTGAATACCTTCCCTAATTTACTAAGGATAATGAAGTCGCATTTACTAAGGATAATGAAGTCAGCATATTCTCAGCATACGTAATGAATAGAGTCTCAATCTTCTGGCCTTTAAAATCTGCCTATTTTAGTCGGCAAATAGCAAAACATTCAAATATTAAATTTTCAGTTTATTTCTAATGGTAATATACTTAAAATTTACTTTGATGACTTTTTACAGAATTGAAGTAGCATTTTGTCATGAAGGAAAAATATGATTCAGCATCAGTAAACCTATTTTTCCACAATCCCTCTAAAACTGACAATATGCCAGACAGAGACAGATTTAGATAATTTGAGACAGGTGCAACAGTATGCGTATAATAAATCTGTTCTCTACAGACAATGATGTGGATCAGATGGGCCAGGTGTCAAGAACATAACAACCAGCATCAACTAAGAAGACAGGTTTGGAGCTGATACTGTTTGAACAGGTGCAAGGTATCTACAAATGTAAAAAATATCCATCTATTGAATGGAACATGTCCAGTTGGAATCAGTACTGATTCATAACAGATGAAGAAAATCCAGCAAACACCTGTTAGGTTTTCAGAAGAGAAAATATGTTGGTGCTGTTAACTAGGTTGTCAAATAATTATAAAATGCTATTATAAGACAACTGAAATTTAATTTTAATTTTCCTGTAATGCATCACCATACTGAACTACTTCCCCTAGAGATACGGGTGATAGGAACTCGCCATCAGCAAAGCAACTTCTCCACAGGAGATGCTGGAGGACATCATTTAACATAAATTGGAACTTCACATTTATGGGCAATACCATAAATAGCTTCACCAAATACAACTGAATTGGCTGACTTAACTACATTCTTATAATTGCTATTCAATTCAGCGATAGAATTGATTTATCTGATAATGCACTAGCTCACAGAAGGTTGAAAATTGGATGTCAGATTTTCATTTTAAATCAAATGTGTTGTTTGTTTATGATCAAATAACTTGTCAACACTACCAAAATAAGGACAAAAACAAAATAAACAACTGAAACAACTCACACACATATAGAGATATCAGTCTGAGGCTATTGTAAGTCAGTTCTAGTCTAAAAATTGAAACAAAAGTATGGTTATGCTTGAAAGTGCTCTAAAATATTTCCAGTTGTAGAAATTGGTATTTAATTTGAAGATAAAAATAAATACTTTATAATAATTATTATATATTGTAATGTCTCAGTGTTAAATGCATATGATTTACAAAAGAAAATATATAATACCTACCAATAAAAAACCCTTGTGTATAATTCACTTGAAAGATGAAAAATCTAGCTTCTCCCTAAAAAAAATAACAAATACATATGCAAATATGTTTGAAATGATATTAATTAATTTCCAAATAATTCAATTTAAATTTTGTAAAAATTTTAAGGATGTTATAACAGCAATATAGATTAATTTGGAATATTTATTCTAAAACTAAAATTGAAACCATAACCTTTTCAGAGCAATATCAAATATTTATATTTAAAAATACTAGGTAAAAGTATGCCCACACCTAAAATGGACGAAGTGATTAAATATGCACACACTTGTCATTAATGTCAGTTTGTAATAGATGTCTAAAATATCATTTCTTTGGCATACGTAGTCTTCAAATCTCTGAAATAAAGTGAATCACAAGCCCAACCAATTTAAGTGAGTATAATTCTTGCAAACAATTAAGAGTACATCTACTGAAGCAGTGTTTAGCATCTGAGTTATCTCTGCTGTCCTTTCTTTTCCTTAAGTTAATTATTTTATAAATTAGAAAATGAATATCAGAAACTTTACATGAAGACAGTCACAGAGATTTAGCATAGGCCTAGGTTAAGTAGCTAAAACATCTCACCACAGTCTGTTGCTGTTAGAAGGTCCAGAATGAAATCCAAGTACAATATAATAAATTAGTATCTATATATATAGGCATAAAATTGATGTGATTTGTAGTGTCTTATCTGCACATACTTTCAAATGTATAATTTATTTTTAATATGCTTAAAAATATGTGCATTTTTGAAGGAAGCGTATAATAATTCCTAATAAATACACTGAATGTTCTTTGAGATCTATGGCCTTCCTTTATTTTAAATCTTCACTTCTTTGTATTAGTGTGCTTACCACCAAACTATTGTCTCAAGTTACTTTAAAAAAATCATCTAGCCTGTTATATTTATTACTTTAATTAATACTCAAATGCTAATTCTTAAAACGTTTTCATCTTTAAACCCCAGTAATCTCTGAATATGATTAAATGGTCAAAGACTATGACTGGTGCCACACATGAGATGGTTACAGTATCTAATACTTGCCTAAATTTTTGAAAGTAAATCCAGCACAACAGATGCAAATGACACAGTGACTGTATCAAAATCCATTCTCAAGCTATGATTCTTTCCTGTGTTCAGAGGTCCTTTCTATTTTGAATGTTTAGCCTCTGCTTGGCCGAAGAATCTAGCAAGTGACTCTCCATCTCTCCTCAAGGATGGGTCACAACTGGTCTTAGCTAGGCAGAGTGATGTCATTCCTTTTCGAATGATTGTTTTAACAGAGACATGTATTTTTTTCCAGCCAGTGGGATATGAAATAAATTCTGTGGGAGTCATGAATAAGGTTTGTCTTCCTTATAAAAGGAAGCACTTGGGAGTAATTGCCTGTCTTCTTTGCTGCATCACATAACTGCATGTGATACCTAGAATTACTGCAGCAGTCATCTAACTGGAGAGAAGGGCGGAGGAGAGAAATTATTAACACCTGTGGTAATGACAGAAGTAGGAGATTAAAATCACCTGGATCCCTGTGATATCTATCATTCAACCAGCAGCTCTCAAGTTCTGGAGACTCAGGAATTCTTTACAGTCTTAAAAATTACTGAGGATTCCAAAGAGCTTCTGTTTATGTGGATTACATCTCTCAATATTTGCTGTATTAGAATTTTTTAAAAAGAAAATAAAACATACTATATATTAATTCACTTGATATCAATATATTTATTACACACTATCATGAATAACATGTTTTTTTATGAGTGATAACTATATTTTTCAAAATAAGATAATTGTGGTCAGGCATGGTGGCTCATACCTGTAATACCAGCACTTTCAGTGTCTGAGGTGGGTGGATCACCCGAGGTCCGGAGTTTGAGACCATCCTACCAACATGGTAAAACCTCATCTCTAGGGGAAAAAAGATTAAAATAAAATAGCTGGGCATGGTAGCACGCACCTAATAGTTCCAGCTACTCGTGAGGTTGAAGTAGGAGAACTGCTTGAACTCGGGAGGTGGAGGTTGCAGTGAGCCTAGATCACGCCACTGTGCTCGAGCCTGAGTGACAGAGTGAGACTCTGTCTCAAAAATAAAATAAAATAAAATAAAATGGACTGTGTGAGAGGGAGCATAACTTTACATTGTGTTCTAATCTCTTTAATACTTGGCTTAATAGCAGAGGGTGGATTCTTATATCATTTTTTGCATTATCCAGTTGTGATATGACACATAGCTCCTAGAAAATGTCACTGTACACTCATGAGAGAAAGAGAGAAATAGGCAAATAATATCTGAGTATTATCTGGAAGATATTTCAGATCCACACTATGAAAACTGCCTTATCAATTCACCCTGAATTAAACACTTTCTAATTATTGTTTTGTGAAATAACATAACTTTTATTACTTAGAGTCCCTTCAATTGATTTTCTGCTGTTTTTGGCTAACACAATTTTAAGTAAAACAAGAGTCAAAAATATTTCAGTCATGAGTCACAGATTTTTTTTTTAATCTCAATAAATAGTTACTAAGTTTAGAAATTGTTATTCTCTATGCTTACTTTCACCTGTGTGTTGTATAACTGGTTCTAAAAGTTGCTGACTCTCTAGGCAAGGAGGGCCATTGGATTAAAAATACAGTGTAAATAATTCTTTTGTATTACTAACATATTTGTTATTATGTTTTTACTTATTTATTTATTATTATTATTATTATTATTTTGATATGGAGTCTCTCTCTGTCACCCAGGCTGGAGTGTAGTGGCGCAATCTCTGCTCACTGCAACTTCTTCCTCCCAGGTTCAAGAGATTCTCTTGCCTCAGCCTCCTGAGTAGCTGGGATTACAGACGCCCGTTACCATGCCCAGCTAATTTTTGTATTTTTAGTAAAGATAGGGTTTCACCATGTTAGCCAGGATGGTCTCGATCTCCTGACCTCATGATCCGCCTGCCTTAGCCTCCCAAAGTGCTGGGATTACAGTTGTAAGCCACCTCACCCGTACTAAATTATTTATTATTAAGAGGTGTTCATTACAACATCTATTAGTTCCTGAGGAGGAAAATTAAAATTGTCATGTAGAAAAGAATAAAAAAGTATTTAATCCTAATATCTGACTCATATGCAGATTTATAAATATATGTATAAGAATTCAATAATAATTAATAATTTTGCACATATAATTTGGTTATAATATATTGATATTGCCCAGTTAAAGAAAAATAAAATTGTGTAGCTAGAGATAAGTTCAGTGTCAACAAAACTCTAATAAAAACCAACTGTAAAATGGTTTCAAATTTTAAAATGGATTATGTAAAAATAGCAGGAGTTAAAAAATTGTTTATGTGTAAAGGAACTCACTCAAAGATTCTAATCCTGATTTTATCTTTTATTTTTTGTAATTGCTACAAAAATGCTAAATTAAGACAGCAAAGGCTGTAGAGAACATTAGTTGAAGTAGGAAAGGTGAGATTATACTCGTTTTTTAGGTGAGATTTCCTAGCAACAAAGTCAGAATTGTTACATTGCAACTGTAAATCTGAGTTTTTAAATATTTATTATTAAATAATGAATTAAAATTAAATATGTGTTATAAATTTACAGAAAATTATATACTGGAACTGGAATTTAATTTATTGAAATGGAGAACACTCAAAGAGCAAGCACTTTAATTTGACAATTTGTGGAGTACTAAAATTGATTCCATTACAATTTGAAGTTCAATAATTTTTTGCTAGACAAAATTATAGTTAGAACAGAAAAATTAGTATTTGCATATTAGAGACAGAAATGCATTAAATTTGTGATGATCAGTATTTAAATTGATTTGATAATTTAAAACATTTTAAATAAATTAGAAACAAAATATTGCTTGAGCATGATTTTGAAACTATCTTTTCTGGAAGTAAAAATAATAATTTATTTTTTAAAACGACATAGAAAATTAGCCTTAGAAACATGTCTTTAATTTTGAAGCCATAGGATGTAATATTCAATTACATTTATCACTACATATTTCAAGCTAATTCTGAATTCATTTGAACTACTTTGAAATATGAGCTGAGTATTGTCTGCATTATTGTTGTCTAATTCAACACTGAATTAGTGTTGCCTGTATTTCCCGAATTTGACATGCAGCGAAAGTAAACAAATCTCAGTAAAAAATATTAGCAGCTGCAGGGCGTGTTAAACTAATTTATCATGAAATGCTCGCAACTCAGAAAATTATGAAAATGTTTTACAAGTGACCAAAATAATGTGAACTAAAAAGATATTTTAAACCTTAATTTATTTTCTAGTAGTATTCTAGAATTAAATATTTGAGGAAAGACATTAGTGGAAAATCAATTTAAATATTAATGAAACACAGAAGTTTTATAATGCTTTGAAACTTGGTCTATTGTAAAATTATTTCTTTATGAGAACTAATGGACTTTTAAAACTTAACACCATTGTTACATTGTCTTGTCTTATCTTGCTTTTGCTTTCTGAGTTAATCCTACACCAGAGTTGTCAAGTTTTTGTTTCTGCCATCTGCATTGAAACTGTCATTCAGTTGCCAGGTTTGGTGGCTGCTCCACCATTTTGGCCAAGCAGTATATTCTACCTCTTTGGAATGCTTTCAGTGGGGGTACAGGTTATTTGATTCCACTTAACAGTAAATATTTCTCTTTTTGTATATGTTTCCCAACAATCTACAACCCCAGTCGAATCTAAAATTTTAATGAGAAAAAAATTAGAAAAACCCTAATTGGTGTATGTTCTACAACATATATGACCAATATTCTTCAAAAGTGCCAAGGGCATGACAAACAAGAAAGGATCAGGCAACTACCAAAGATTTGAAGGACACTAAGGAGACATTATTACTAAATGCAATGTGGTATAAACTGTGCCTTAGAGTAAAAATAAGGCATTAGTGGAAAACTTGGTGGAATAAGTAGCTTAGTTAATAATAGGATTGTATTACTATTAAATTCTCAGTTTTGATGAATGTACCATGATTATGGTTAGAGGAAGATGAGTAAAAGCTATATAGGAGTTATTTACTATCATTGCAACTCTTCTGTAAATTTATAATTTTTTTTTCTTTTTTTTTTTTTTTTTTTAGACAGGGTCTTGCTCTATTGCTCAGGCTGGAATACAATAGTGTGATCACAGCTGACTGTAACCTCAAACTCCTGGTTTCATGTGATCCTCCCACCTTGGCCTATTTTAAAACTATTTGAAATAAAAAGTACAAAAAGGTAAGTGAAAATATAATAAAAATTGTCAAACTTTTGAGGCTTTCTCAAGGAATTTATGTTATCTAACTATGGATGGGACCAGTAGTGGGAGTGGGAATGGTGAGAAACAAGACAGACATTCTTGATGTATGGCTTTGGGAGTGCCAAAGGTTTCTCAGCCAGAAGTTATGTATTTATCTAGTAAAAAATAAAGTATAGGTCTTCAATTAGTTTAATAACTATATATTAGCAACTATTTTGGCAGAAGGATGGGTCAGGATTTATGTTTAGCGTGAGTAAAATGCTGGGGAATATGATAGTCAAGTTTATTATCCTTATAAAACTTGCATTCTAGTGAGGGAAAGAGAAAAAAGAACAATTAATAAGAACATTGCAGAAATCTATGAATGCCAAGAACGATGTAAACATGGACTCTTCAAAGGCAATATGGCAGATATTCATGGGCCCTAAATCTAGACCCTGCAGTCTTATAGGGTAAACTGACTCATGCTTAAACAATAGTATAGAGATCTGTGATATTTGTAAGAGTTTGCAGGATGCAGAAAATATTTTCCCCAGATAACATGTTGTGAGAGTGATGTTCATTGTATTTGTTTGGATTTTAATATGTCCATAGGATTTAAGGAGGATCTAAAAACAAGAAATTCTGAGCCAGCAAAGGATTTACATGGAATATGAAAAACCTGAAGAAAAGCAGTGGAATATTTTTGGGTCCTCTGCAAATCTGACCCCAAAATTTATGTAGTTATTGATCAACAAATATTAAACAAATGCATGACAAAGTATAAAGCTATAAATTTGGGATATACAGAAGTCTTTAAAAGCCAAACTAAGGAATTGTGGTTTTACTTATGTGTCACATTAGAATAAAGACAAATTTGAGTTATCAGGTAGTTTCAAAAGATAAAGTTGATAGTGTGGTTTCAAAAAAGAATGGTGGCAGAAAGTTAAATTAGGATATAACAATAAATAATATGTACTCTATGTTTATTAGCCAACCTATAATGTAAGTATAAATTAAATATATACATATATATATAAAAAATATGCACTAGTATCCCTGTTTTGTAGATAATAATGATGGTATTTTTCCAAAGATTAGAAAAAAAAATACCATTATGGTTAAAGAATTTCCCCAGTATCAACATTTATTAAGTGGTAGAGTAGAGATTCAAACCTAAGGATCAAAGAGTTTGAATTCTTAAACCAAGATGCACTGTAATGGGAGAATATGTTTGATCCAAGGTGGTGACCATGGGAATGGAAGGAAGCGTAGATTAAAATACTGTTATGAATAGAATCAATAGAATGTGGTTATTTCACAAGGGTTGGAATAAGAGGAGTAATTGATGCCACCAATGTTTCAATCCCCCAGAGGGGTGGAAAAGGGATTTACTAAACAAAGGATGTTCTTTTTTTGTGAGAATAACGGATGAGATCATCTCAGCAGAGGCTGAAGTAGTAGGGTAAGTTTTGTTAATAAATACATATGTTAGATCTCTGTAAGTCAGGAAATGAGTACAGATGAATATATGTAGACATTAGTTGGTGAGTTTTGTAACCTCATCTCTCATTTGTAAAGTTCATGTTTTGGCAGAAAAAAGCAAATGTGCACAATACTATATCTACAAAAATACAAAAGGAATATTAAAAATTAATTTAATTAATAAGGAATTTCCATTGCAGATAAAGCAAGTGATAAGTGAAGTTTCAGATCTGTTATTAGTTATTTTCATGAAAGAGTCTTGTATTTTTTAATTGTTTTAAAATAATTATGAATATTTTATGCATTTTCATTTTTATTAATATACATTATATTCTTCATCTTTTCTTTGCTCTCATTCTTTCTTTTGCCATATAAAGCATCCCTAAACAACATTATTTTTAACTCTATTTGCTTCATATAAATAGAAAATGAGATCTAATTGGTTATGGTATCCACTAGCACCTGGGTAAAAGAAACTTTAGAGAAAAAACAAATTTCTGCCTTTCTTTGTCAGTCACTTCATTTAACAATGGTAAATCATTATTTTAATGCATAGGTATAGCCACTCAATTTGAATCTAAGAAGTTCTCTTAAACTCTCTTACAGTGAGATTTAGCTGCTTTCTATCTCTTAAATATATTTCCCTGCTGTTTGATAACGCGATTCTCAGACAGCAGGATCAATGATGTTTTAATGTTCCAGGTATAGAAAAGGTTCACTGCACTTGACCAAGAGTCAGCAGGATGAGCAGGTAACTCATGTCATTTTCTATACAAACATTTTTCTTCAGGGTATCACACATATTTTCTTCCAGTGTCTCCAATGTTCTTGCAAAAGTCTTATCATATAAAGGAGTACCATGAATTAACTCATTTAATTCTTACAAAATTATAGGCAATATTAATTTCATTTTTCTGCCAAGTAGAGAAACATGATAAGTAACATGACAAGAAATCATGCTCAGACGTTTGCTTCCAAATTAATGTGATTTTTTTTTTCTTTGCTCTGCCCCATGTTGTGGTGGCTCTGTTATTGCCTCCTATGTGACATTGCAATGGGACTTTAGCAAGGTCTTTCCTAGAATGTTTGGAATCACCAGTTGTTGCTTCTACACTTCGTTTATGATATGTTGCTGTCATCCCCATTACAGAGTCTGTGAAGCTGGATTAAAGGACCATCCAAAGTTGCGGCACCAAAACAAATGTGTAATCCCACTGCCACTAGGAGTCTGCCTGTGGTAGATCAGTCTCATCTTAGTTAATATGACATTGTTTGTGTTGTTGCCATTCCACTAAGATACAGTGAACTCTCAAAACATTTTCTCTATGTTTACTGGGATTACCTCTAATTTACATTTCACATTATTTTGAACACTTAAATTTCAAGTGATTTCTCTAAGATCACAGCTACAACTGAAAAAAGGATGAGTGCTTGCCTGTACACCTTGCGGTGACTACTCCAGCATGATTTACAGCTCTTTCCTAGTGACATTTTTTTTTTCCTGATCTATCCTTAGGACATGTAGATCTACAGGAGCAATAATAAGGCATCTATGCCTTTATTTTATTTGATTTTCATTTTTATGGATACATAACGGTTTTACATATTTATAGAGTACATGTGATCTATTCATACATGTATGTGTAATGAATAAATCTGGATATTTGGTATATCCATCACCTCAAACATTTATCATTTCTTTTTGTTGGGAACATCCCAGATCTTCTTTTCCAGTTATTTTGAAATATACAATAAGTTATTGTTAACTGTAGTTGCCCTATTTTGCTATTGAACACTAAATCTTAATCCTTCTCTCTAATTGCATTTTTTTTTACTCATTAACCAACCCTTCTTTATTGTCCCTCTCCACTACCCTTTCCAGGCTCTGAACACCACCATTCTATTTGTTACCTTCATGGACTCAATTATTTTAGCTTCCACATGTAAGTCAGAACATGCAATATTTGTCTTTCTGTGTCTGGCTTATTTTACTTAACATAATGTTCTCCATTCCACTCATGCTGCTGCAAAAGACAAGATTTTATTCTTTTTTATGGTTGAATAATATTTCATTGTGTGCATATACCACATTTTCTTTATCCATTTATCTGTTGATGTACACTCAGTTTGATTCCATGTATTCACTATTGTGGATAGTGCTGTAATAAACAAGGGGGTACAGATATCTCATTTATATACTGATTTCTTATTTTGAATATATATCCAGCAGTAAGATTTCTGGATCATATGGTAATTCTATCTTTAGTTTTCTGAGGAGTCTCCATATTGTTTTTCATAGTGATTGTACTAATTTACATTCCCACTAACAGTGAAACTATGCTCCCCTTTCTCCACATCTTCACCAGCATGCATTACTGATTGACTTTTTAAAAATAACATTTTTAATTGAGCTGAGATGATGTATCTTTGTCGTTTTGACGTGCATTTTCCTGATAATTGGTGAAGTCAAGCATTTAAAATATATACCTATTTGTTATTCTATGTTTTCATTTTAGAAATGGCTATTTCAGGGTAAAAAGAACCCCTCCTATCAGGCTCTTTAAATATTAAACAGCTTGGGACTTTGAGACCACTTTTCCATGACATCTTAACCAGGGGAATGCTAACCAGGATTATGCAATGCAATCCTCAAAATTTCTCTGACTCAATTAAAATGGCTGGATTAAAAGTGGAAAACTCCTAGGTTTGAAGACTAGATAGATAGATGATTGAGATAGATAGATAGATAGATAGATAGATAGATAGATAGATAGATAGATAGATAGATAGAGTCCTCTGAAAGTGAGTTGAATTATCAAGGCATGAGATTCTGTTATAGATTGTTGTAAGTATCTCTTTTCATGTAGGGAACAACTGAATAAAAAGAAAACAAAATACAAATAAAATTTTCTAAAATATGCAAATGGAAGTGTGATGAGAGAGCCTCATTGAAGGTCAGAATATTCTTCTAAATTATTTAGGATTTTAAGAGGCTATACACACCATTCTCTTCATATTGACAAACAGTGAGAAATTAAAATCTTCCCTTGAGTCCATTAGGTTCTTTGAAAAGTTTCTGCAACTAGAGCGTTGACA
This sequence comes from Theropithecus gelada, assembly GCF_003255815.1. Lineage (NCBI taxonomy): Eukaryota > Metazoa > Chordata > Mammalia > Primates > Cercopithecidae > Theropithecus > Theropithecus gelada. The sequence continues at coordinate 126,876,386 of NC_037669.1, forward strand.
CAATACTTATTGCTACAAACCCATGTCTAAAATCTTCTTTAAATATATATGTCTTATGTTTTAGCCAATGATGTGGTATATCTCATAGCCATATTCATGTAAACTATTTCAATTATTTGAACCGATCAAGTCGTGCAAGACATGCATATATATGCGTCTACATCTATGTATAAATGTATATATAAATATGTATATTTATATGTAAAAACATGCTCTTAAAACTTAATGGACTCCAAGAGAGATTTAGTGTGGGAAGCATCAGAAGTTCTTACTTTAAAGAAATGAAAAGCATAGGAATTTTTCAGGGAAATTTAAATGAGAGGATTTAAATTAGAATGTTATTTCTGGTTCTTTATAACCCAGCAATGTTTTTATTAATGGTATTAAAAAAAGAAAAGAAAATGTATAAATAAGGCTTTGTAGGAGCATTTCCACATTTATCAGTGACTACATAAAGGTTAAAAAAAGTAAACCCCACCATTGATTGCATCACTCTAATACACACATCATCATAATTGTAGTGAATATCTCTTCACTTATTTTATTATAAATATATAGGCTTATGTACCCATTGAAATCTCATCTACTATTTTATCAATGCTGCCTTTACACTGAGTTATATTAACATGTGGTCTTTATGTTTCCTAATTCCAGTATTCACCTGACCTCAATCAAAATAGTGTTGACTACAAAAGGCTAAACATACATTTTATCAAATATATATATATAATAATGCTCCCAGAAACATGCCCTCTGCTTAGAAACATTGGTTATCCTCATTCTTTTAGGAAAACAGACACATATATAATGATAAATATCTTACTTTTCTCACTTATTTTATGGTGCAGGTACAGTGTAGAATCTGATACTCATATAACATTTAGTTCTAAGGAATAGCCAAATAATATTTCATGATCTTGAAATATTTATGCAACTTTTCTCCTAATGCTTCCTTATTGAAGCACTTTCACTTTCTTTCTTTCTGGTTTTTTTTTTTTTTTTTTTTTTTTTTTTTTTGCCTTTGCTACTACAAACAATGGTACATAAAACATTCTAAAGAATAAATGACTGAGAACAGAGCTTTCTAATATGATATTCTTTTATTTTTTTTGATACAGAGTGCCAGGAATTGAATTGCTGAGACAATGAGTACATGTTTAATGCAATAGTTTTAAAAATATACTTTTACTTCTATAGTATGGAGTCCCAGAAATGTGATTGCTGAATCAATGGGTACATTCGTAATGAAATTGCTTTTGAATTACATTTTTATTTCTATACGATAGTGTTCCCTGAATGGGATTGCTGAGTAAATGTATACGTTTTTAATGTAATAATTTTCAAATAGTGATCTAAGAAAACCAAGAGTTTGGAAAAGGCTTTTGTTGTTATTTTGGCTGTTTTTTAAAGGGGCTGAGAGAAATGTCTACTGGGTGATACTGGGTTCACTTTCGTGTTTCAACCACAGAAGTCTTCCTTTTATACATTTGATATATTGCTATCGTAGCTGTTGATAGCTATCTATCAGAATCAATTTTCCTTTCCCTGGGCATACATCAACACTATATTTTCTAGCTTTTACTTGCCACTGTGTGACAGAGTTCTCGGCAGCCGAAAAAGAGCAGAACAAATGAGATCAGTGACTTCCAAGCTTGTCCCATAGAAGTGTCCCATATACCCTCCATCTATCTTCTTTCTGACTGATCCAGGCTATCATGGTTGGTGAACTTGTAAGCCACATTTTGAAGCTTGGAGAAGCTCTGTAAGTCTAAGTGATTATGGGGAGAAAGTCCTATTGCTGACTAGAGAAACTCGTCTTGGAAAGATAATTTGTTTAAAAAAGTATTATGTTTGAAGCATGATACACTTTGGAATCAATTTGTTACACAGGTAGCACCAACCTAACTAATAATTGCATGACTTGAGCAGAGAAAAAGCTTTTTGAAGTCTGGTACTCTGTTTCAGTAATGTCCTACTTATTTTTTAATATAATTTCTGAAAGAATAAATAACTTAATTTTCTAATAATAGTGACAAAGATGATGATTTTCAAAATGAAATAAAGCAAGTTGTTTAAAAAAGTGCAATGTGCTCTTACAAGCTTGAAGCTTAGGAATTATTTCCAGCTTCAGATCACAAGAAAATAACACTAAGCCATATATATATTTCAATTTTTCAACTTCTATTTCAGAGTCTTATAAAAGATAAGAATATGGTCTGTCTTTTAATAAATTAAGCTTTAGATGTTGATAAATGTGTGATAGTCTTTAATAAAATAGGATAAAATCAAGATTAAAATGTGACCACTGCTAATACTTGTGATGCCTGTTAACAAGAGCAATAGTAATATTACAAAATAAAGACCAGGAGAAAGACATTATTCCTTTCCATGAAATAGAAATACATTACATCAGTTTCTTTCCCTTTTCATATGTTTCCTTCCATCATTAATTGTATCATGAAGCAAAATTAGATTTGTCTTTCAATATTTGTTCAAAGAAAAATATTATTTTTTCTCTTTATTTCCTTCCTTCCTCCCTTCTTTAATAATGTCATCAAAAAGTCATTAAACAAACAAGCATAGAAAGAGGCTTGGTGAGTCCTGCGGTCCATGTGAGGAAGCAGGACAAATATAGTGTAAGCTGTTGGTGTCATAATGTTGGTTATGTATAGGAGATTGAGAAATAACTAGTAGATAGATTTCTCAATATTAGATAAAACAATTACAAGTTTGAAAAGGAGGGAACCTAGAATGAATATTGTGGTGATGGGATAGAATTGAAGTTATTAGTGTAAACTAATATAGACACACACATATATACATATATAAAATATATTTAAAATAGATATATAGATATTTATATATTACATACATATTTACATACACATATGTATGACTCAAAATTATGTACACATATGTTCATCTATGTAGTATACGGCTACACACACACACACACGCACACACATCTTTGTCCTCATTTTGCCCAGTAAAAAGGCCACAGAGTACCAAGCAGCAATAAAGTAAGTGCTGAAATCTTGGTTTCTGAATTCATTTCCCACTGAAAGGAACCAGATCTCCTTGAAGAAATGGCTACTTCTAAAATTGAGAAAGGGAAAGGACAATATAAACCTGTAATATCTCATGTCAAAAATTACAGAATAGAAGTCATTTCTAAAAGATTAAGTTTAAAAATAGAACATTGTATACTTGCGGTTTGGTTTAGAATAGTATTTTTAATCTACAGTTTATGACTTTAAAATAATCTATAGTTACATAGTGGTCTATATAAAAGTTAAAAACAATATACAATAAACTATTTTTACATTTTAAATATGGAATTCTATTTCATTATAATTATTAAGTTATAACTGTCATATTTTCTTATATAAAATGACATCAGAATATATCATTGTTATGATAATTTTGTGCTAGTTTAAAGAGAGACAAAGTAGCCAATGGAACAGAAGAGTCCAAAAACACACCATACTTCTGTGGTCACCTTATTTATCCCAAAGGCAATAATACAGTGTAAAGAGGAGAAGATGGGCTAGGTGCAGTGGTTCACACGTATAATCCCAGCACTTTGGGAGGCCGAAGTGGGTGGATCATCTGACGTCGGGAGTTCGAGACCAGCCTGACCAACATTGTGAAATCCCGTCTATACTAAAAAAATATATACAAATTAGCTGGGCTTGGTGGCGGGCGCCTGTAATCTCAGCTACTCGGGAGGCTGAGGCAGTAGAATCACTTGAACCTGGGAGGCAGAGGTTGCAGTAAGTCGAGATCGCGCCATTGTACTCCATCCTGGGTGACAAGAGTTAAATTCCGTCTCAGAAAAAGAGAAGAGAAGATGGTATTTTTGAAAAAGTCTTTTGACCCATTACCCTCACATCATACACGGAAGTCATTTTAAGATGGATTGAAAATTTAAACAACAAGTAAAACAATAAAATTTTTAATTGAAAATATAGGAGAAACTCTCAGTTACCTTGGAAGAGCAGACTTTTTTGAAACAACACAAAATTTATGACAATGACCAAAGAAAGCTAAAATAAGCTTTATTAAAATTAATAAACTTACATTTAACAAAATATACCATTAAGAGAAAAAATTGTAATCTACTAATTGGGAGAAAACATTAACAACATATACATCCTTCAAATAACTCATTATATACATATAAAGAGCCACAAATTAATAAAAACACAGATAACTCGATGGAAAGAAATGCACAAAACACTTGAATGGATAGCTTGATAAAAGAAGATATCCAAATGGCCAATAAATATCTGAAAAATTCTGCAATTTCATTAGTCTTCAGATAAATGCAAATTAAAACCACAACCTGATACCACTGCATGCACTTCAAGGTAATGGGAAAGCAGAACATAATGTGAGCCAACCAACACTATCATGTAATATTGATAGGAATATATGTTGACACAAACACTTTTATAAAGTGTTTGGTGGTATCTGTTGAATATGAACAAATACATACCATATGACCTAGCAGTTTATTCTTAGGTATGTGCCCAATAGTTATGCCTGTGTATATTCACCAAACAACATGTATTGAAATATTTGTAGCAGCACTATTTTTATTAACCCTAAAGTTTCAGCTAATTGTGTACAATTATTAGGAGAAAGAATAAATAAATTATGGTACATTAATGAAGTGGAATACTATGCAACAATGAGTACAAATGATATAGCACTACCTGGAAAAAAAAAAAGAGATAGATTTTATAATCATAAAATTAGGTGAAAGAATCCAAACTTAAATGATTGCACTGCATGATTCTATTTACATAAAGTATAAAACAGCCCAAACTATTTTTTAGGTTAGAAGTAAAGAAAGTGAGTATCTTCAGTGTGAGGAGGGTATTGAGTGAAAGGAGCATGAGACCTCTTCTAAGAAGCAGATAATGTTTCTTCTTAATTTGAGTGCTAATTACACAGATGTCTTCATTTTGGGGAAAATGCATTGTGCTGTATATTTATTTCTATGGGCTTTTCTGTTTTATATATATCTCAATAAAAAACTGAAAAAATGGAAGTTACAAAATAAGAATAGATCTTCATCATACACGGAATGGAAACTGAATATAAGAAAGCACAAAAAGTATGAAGCTTATAAATGTGAATTAAAAGTCTATAAAGTTAGATGTTACCCTGATGTGATTATTATGCATTGTATGCCCGTATCAAAATATTTAATGTACCCCATAAATATATCCGTCTACTATGTGCCCATAAATTTTAAAACAATTTTTTTAAAAAAATTAAATGTATTCATAATTATTTTAGTAACTTATTGACAGTCATATTTAAATAAGTGTGCTTTGGAATAAATCATATAACTCGATTAAAACTTTCTATAGCTTTTATGAATGCTAATAAGTTTCATTTCTGCAGTTGTCACAAGGTATACTTCTGAAAAAGAGTCTAGTTTCACAGCAGTTCTCACTATAACCATGTAGGAATTTCTGACATGGAAATTTTTTCCCTGTAGTTTTGTAAAATTTACTCTCTATATATATACACACACACACACAAACATACACATATATACACACACACACATATTTTATATAATTATTATTTTTTATTTATTTATTATTATTATACTGTAAGTTGTAGGGTACATGTGCATA